>NC_049205.1:34445910-34500292 GCF_013347855.1 Anguilla anguilla | reverse complement strand
AAACATAAACATATTAGGAGCTTTCCCAGGACAATACTCAACTCTTTGTAGTTCTGTGGTCAGAAAATAGAAATCTGTCGTTTTTTTCCCCTCTGAGAGTGTATAAATATATAGAGGGAGGGAGGGAGGGAAGGACAGAGGGGGTTAGCAAGAGAGAGAGAGTGAGAGGCACCAAATAGAATCTTTCAGTAATTTATCAAGTCTCCCTTTTGAAATGGATGCTCTCTAAATTACATAACTAGTGACAAGCCAGAAAAGTTATTTTAAAATCTTGGGCAAACATTATAAAGTTCAAATTCAATAAAACATGGCAATAATAGAGACATAAAGTTCTGCCTACAGCACAAACACCCTTAAAAGTCGCACAAAAGTATCAGATTAAAGAAATTACCACAGTGGCGTCATAATGGATGTTTACATAGCCAACACTTAAATACAAATTTTCCACACAGTTGTTAAATGTCACTTAGCTGTACTTTTTCTATTGTGTCTCCTTTATATTTGGGCAGGATTCAATTAAATGAATTTAGACTGTATAAGGGTGTATGCAATATAATATAAAACCCCTGGATTAATCCTGCACTTTAACTAAAATAAGGACTACTTTGCTCACACTAGCTCAATACACTTACCAAAAGTAAGAAATTCATACCAATGAAAATTTGTTTTCATGGATTCATGCTTACAGTGTTGTTTGGGTCACAAATTTCTTGTTTTTTAATTCACTTCAATGTTATCCACATCACAGGAAGATATCAACCCATGGAAAAATAGACTGCCACTAGGCCCTACTTCAACTTTTTACCGAGCCTGGTTTGTTTCATTGGTTTTATTTAATTGCATGGAAATCACCAGGACAAGGTCAGCTCTGCTCGTATTTGTTAGGAAAACTGCTTTAAGTTTTAATCTACCAAAGACACAAATGTTTGTAGTTGGATTTCTGTGCAACTTGTGCATTTTTATAAAGGGTTTCATTTCATCCAGTATGTTATGCTGTTAAGGATAACCCTGTACATGCAAGTGAGGTTGACGATTTATTGGTGCACGTATGGGTAGGAACACACTGAAAAAAATAGATATTTTGATTACATCTTTCCTTTTGCAGTAGCTGCCATCAGTTTAAGCTGTGTTGATGACTCTACATGTTTGGTTTTTGTTTTGTTTCTACACAGTGAATCTGCATCTTGAAAGTATCATTCCAGTATTATATAGAATTTAACTCAATTATCAACATTCTGGTAGTGGGTAATACAAAGTCAATGAAATAACGCTTCCTTTACTTCAATCCTGTTAAAAATGATATGAGCAACTTCATTCGGTGAAAATAATGTTTATTATATGGACCCACAAGGTATGAAAAGAACTATTGAGGAGGAATAAACAGCCAGAATGCAGGAACTTGTACACTGGTGTGATCTGGAGCACATTTTAACTGGAGTGGTATTCAGGAAACAGAGATATTGTGGCTAACCAATATTAACCAGACTCAAGCTACAGCACATGTACTGTATGTATGATATCTACATACGAAATGTAGATATGAAAAGTTGAAGCAGTAATTCATCATTCAGCACATCATAATACTTTCAAATACCTGCTGAGATGTTCATTTTCTGTATGTAATACTGTAACCCAATAACATTTTAATGGATAATTTTGCTGTTAGCAGTTTATAGTTTTTACTTTGAGCAACTTATTTTGGCTTAATGTTTCCCTCTTCTGCATTATAACATAAAACAATATTATACATACAATATGCATTAAATATTAAAAGAAGTACATAGAAAAGACTGCAATGTAACATTAATTTAGTATTCCATTTTTTCTCTATTCATTAAATTATTTTTGAACGTGTTTTAAAAAGTATTCTTCTAAACATATTTTAATTATATTTATTATATATATTTTTTTAATTATATATATTTTAATTGCTAAGTAACACCAGTAACCATCTGAGCTGGTGGTATAGCCGTTGATGGCGGTTTGGATGCATTTTAACTTTCTGCCTTTTTTATACCACTTTATCAAATACCAAAGTAAAACCAGAGGTCACCAACACCAGAGGGTCAAAGGTGACGCGATACGAGAGTGGCGCTCCATTTCTCTTCAGTTTGCGATTTCTCTCTGCGGCCTGAAATGGCCGCTTCGGGACAAGACCCCACACTCACACTCACACTGCGATTCATCATGTTCTGAGTGTGGCGTGACTCGCTTAAACTGCAGGGCGGGGCTTCTGTTTGTTCAAGAGGGGCAGCGGCCCTTCAGAAATTACACTGGACGCCTCTGTGAATGGCTAGTAGCATCCAGCGTCCAATAAAATTGGTGTTAAAACCAAGAAAATGCTAATAACGAGGAGTCCTCGTTGAGTCTCCCCATCACTCATTACTCGTTTGAAGTTTAAATGCAGTATGTATCTTCTGTAGAGTCTCAGGTTAAATAATGTGCAACCTGTCATCTATGTCAATCTTGAGGTGACAAGAGGACAACCTATGAAGCGTTTGGTGGGTGTGTGGTTTTTTGGCAGACGTGTCTGAGCAACTGGTTGGGTTGGTTATATCATCGATGGGACAATGACACCTAATGAGCAGATTCCATCGCTGACATCCATTTTGGAGATGGAGAAACAATATTATCTTAGGCCCTGTCAAAATATGCCTTCCCGGCTTTTTTAAGGTGACCTAGCCAAGCAACACGGGGTAGATTGTCACTATTAATGACTTTGTCTAAGCTAGGCACACAGGTATGCTGTCTTCAGTTGGGGAGTGGGGGTTAAGAAACCGGGCGCTGTAGGTGGGCCCTGTTTCCTGCTGTCCCTGTCAGTACACCCCTGTGAGCAGCTCTATCTAGCTGCCCAGTGTGGCAGTTACACCCAGCCCAATACACCTTTACACACCACTCGACCTAATTAAGAAATACGAAAAAGGTTGGTGAGAGGAAAAGAACAGCCCGTTGACCTTCTCAATGCTATGAGAGGGAGGCAAGATGGACCCAGGCCAAGTGTCTGCTGTCTGTCAGGCGAGAGCCATTTATAACGAGAACAATCGCAGGTGACACAAGGATGAAACAGAGGAGATACTCATATTCATTTCATCCATTAAACCTTTCAGGCTCACTCTCGCTTTACAAAAAAAAGAATACCCGAGATCCCTCTCCTCGCCATCAAATTAAGCCTGAAATGCCACTGATTCTGTTCGCGGGGACTGGACACATGTAACACCATTTCCAGAGGTGGCCCATTGAGAAATGTGCGGAGCTTTGTCAGTGGGGCATCATGGAAAAGCGTTTTTAGGGGGATTGGAGAGGGGGCTGAGGTAAAGGGTGACCTGTCCCCTGACCTCAAATACCCACACTCATGGGGGGCAGCAGTGGAAATGGCCCACCAAGCCTATAGACAGCTTCGTGAAATACACCCACCTGAGGAGATTTTGGCTGATGAAAATAAGGGCGAGCTCATGACATCCGTGGCATTTATAACTGCATACATAAAAACCTGTACAACTCTGGATCCACAGGTGCCTGTGGCCCAATTTGCACAAAAGACCCAAGGAACTAAGTGAGGTAAGTTAGTTGTGTAATTGACTGCTTTAATTGATAAATTTACTACTGTGATACCAAGACAACACAACAACGGCCTAAACCAGCAGACCAGGTGGCTCTGGCTCCAGAACCACAGTTGGGGATGCCTGCTTCAAATAAAGCAGTCTACCGTAATTAGTTATGCATATTAGAGTCTCATATTTGTTCAAAGCAGGCACAAATTAATCTCGGTGCTGACTAAAAAGATTGTTATAGTGACAATATCACCAAATTAACTACTCATTAACTTGTGTGAAAGCACTACAGTTAAATTAAAATAGACATTCAAAAACAAACAATGCTATCCTCAGGTGCTATCCTCACCCACACAATCAAATGATACTATGATTTGTTATTCTTACGTTGAAAGGTGTTGAGAAAGTGTCAAGATGATATTTGTTTCATGTTGAAAAGTAACTAGCCTCCACCGCAAATGTAAATAATGTGGTGCTTTGGTTCAGTGAACTTTGCAAAACATATAACCTCAGTCTAGATAAGTGCTGAGCAAAGAGAAATTCAAATATCAAATAAAAGCACCACGCTTGGACAGAGTGTTCCAGAAACACTCTTTCATTGTGTACCAACTCTTGATCTAGGCAGATTTCTGAGACTTAATACAGCTCATAAACACATCACCAAAATATGAATAAGACATGTCACAAATCAACTCAGTAGGATTTAGGCAGGTTCAGTACCTAAATTTGTATAACATTATATAACATTTCCTGTAACAGCATTCAAAATTCCAATAATTTGGATTACACTACATACCCAATGGTTCGAGAGAACCAAAATATTTCTCATCATAACTTCATAAAGGCCTGTATTTGATCAACATTTGTCAGTTAACTTTCAACCACAAGTAAGCTCAAGCACTCCACTCATTCTTTACCAACTCAGTTCGGTGAGTTCTTGCTTTTAACGGATAGTTAAAGTTAAGGACAAATGGTGACTGAATCCCAGCCAAAGCTTGTGTGTTCACTGCCTGCAAGATGCAAATAACCCAAAACTCACTATGCAAACACCACACAGAAATATGAGCACAGATGTCACATAACAATCTGCGGAACACTGACACAGAAAGAGACACACAGCTTTTTGATCAATTCAAAATGCGGAGTAAGGGGTTAATGAGATTTATCATTGCGCACGGCAGCACTGCATGCATATTTTAATAATAAATCATTTGCATAGATGCATTTGTAAAAAGCCATCTCTCAAGTTGTTTGTCTCGCCAGCAGCTATTAGAAAAATGTTTGACTCTTCATGAGTCTTTATAAGTTCCCTTAAAATGTTGCACTTTTAATATTCATCAGATAACTATTAGAAAATATGCACAGGCAATTTGTTTTTTTTGGGCGAGGGTTTGCCCCCCAAACCCCCCTCCCCACCCCACCTCTGTTAAACCACAGGGCCACACAATACGCACACAAAGAAATTCATTATATCGCAGACAGCATTTCGTCTCGGAAACAAAAGAAATATTTTATTCAAACGGGGAAGCTAAATTAATATTGTCTTTGCGCGAACTGACTTTATTTGCCCGAGAGCAAAGGTGCTCTTTCTTCCCCAGTCACACTCGCGCGATACTGAGCGCAAACAGCAGAGAGGTTAAAGTGGTGCTGGAGAGCTTTTGTTCTCCTCTCCCACTCAGATTTCAGACATCAAAACGCAAAACAGACCTTTCTACTGCTTAGCGGGGCCTCTTCAGATCACAGCGCACTGTTCGGTATTCATTTCGACATTAAAGGTATTGCTCAGATTGCATTCTTTGTGGGGGGAAAAAAAATATTGCAATTAGATAACATCAGAGCCCCATATTGGCCATTTTATAGGATAATCCTCTGCTCTAACACATTTATGTAGGCTACTGTATTCTTTGCCTCAAATGTGAATTCACAAGCAATACCATTTGCTTGATATTTATTCAGGGTCACAGCCCAAACCAGTCTAAGAAATCACCGCTCCAGAATTCCCACGGTTTTAAAATTCTTTGAAAAAATAAAAGGCAATAGATTAAAAGACTAGAAAAATATCATCATCTCTTAAATGAAAGGAGTATTTGTGGATTCAAATTTCCAGTGGGGGTGGTGGCAACAACCCGACTGTTATTTTTTCCTTTTTTTTTTGAACAGCTTGAGAATAACAGATACAAAAATAATGCTAGCCAATTTGGGGCAATAAAGCAAAGATTCAGGACCACTGCTATGCAAACAAAAGCTAAATCGATTTATGAATACTTAACAAAGCAGTTTTTTTTTTTTTTTTTTTTCCATACGTTGAGGTCAATTCTATTCTCCAATGAGGTAATCATCTTTAGTGTGTTTTGAACATAAACGTATAACAGTATCCCGAGATGACCTTTTACAGGGCTTATGTTCCTTGTGATGTGCAGAAGTACCTTCTTTACTAATCAAACTTACTTCCACCTGAACTTGGCTGCTTGCATCCTTATGTTGAAGTTAAGACGTGACCTTTCTTTATGATAATGCTTTTGTTGACAGATTAAACAGAAAAGTAATAACGACTAAAATGAGTGATAGTATTTGCTTGACCATAAAAATGAGGAAGAAAAAAGGTACAAAGCCATTTCCAGTCCTCATTCAAGGGAAGGTCATCTGGGCAAGGGGAGAATGCTGCACCATCAACTGACAGTTGATTTGTTTCCCTGTTTTGAATGGCTGATGAACCCTTCAAGCCTAACGTCTTGTTAAAATGTTAATAAACAGCCAGTGAGACTGTTGTCTAGAAATGCACATGGGTGTTCTAAATTCAGACCTTACAGAATGGCCCATCATGTTCGACAACATGCAGCAGCAGTCTTGTTAAAGGAATGAAGTCATTACACACAAGACCCATCCTGCATACGTCAGGTAAATTTATTAACCAGCAAATATCATTGGTTCCATTACAATATCCTCCATAAATATGTTGCAATTTTATACGCAATACGCCATATACTGTACCAAACTTCCGCAAGGTACGGGTGTTATTACCTAGCATTACATCTGGTTATAGTCACACTTTTCCTCCAATTATTTTAACATGCATACAACTACAAAAATAGAAAAGGAGCAAGAAAGGGAGTGGCTTCCTTTATCAGACAGACACAATTGAACTTGACAGGCGGCTTGAAAAAAATAGGAAGACTTGGAAAACGCAACTTTCTTTGGTTTCGCGCTCTTTGTGGATCTGAGCATGTCATGGACTAACTGACAAGCTTCATCTCCGCGTTTGTTAACTTTCCTTTTCAAAAAACGCTGTAAATATCTCTTTGAAAGCTGCTTCTTTTTCATTTACTACACTTCTGCGTGCGGCGCTTTGTCAGGTGTAGCGGAAAGAGGCAACTCAATCAAAGTGGGTGGGGGAGCTTTAAATGTGTAATGACAAACCCCGGAATTCAAATATAAAACGGAACACGAGAGCAGATCTGAGACGCCGGCGCACGCTGATAAACGCATACTGTTTTGTGGAGGATGAGGGAAGGCTGCGTTCCAAATGGAACAGAATAGCCACCGTTCAGTTTGACCATTATATCCAGTGGAAAAAAATATATAATAACTTTGTATTTTATTTGTTTTCATTTAATACAGGTGTTTTGGAGAGCAACACATATTGCAGTGAAAATATTACTCATTGAATGCCCCTTGTAGTGTAGGTTCCAGCATAGTAGAAGATATGGTTCTTGAGATTGAGACCAGAGATTCATGTCCCCTACAGAGGACATAAATGAATTTCTGGTTATAGGAAGATACTGTATGTATGCTTGCATGCACAAACATACTGACATACATCAGATTCACCTTATATGAACATATGTATATTGGTTTAATAAAAGTAAATTTGATGCCATTTTGACAGTTACTATTCTCTATTGTGTTTAACACAGGGCTGCTTGTCTGGCTACACTTGGCTATTGTTATAGCGCACTAAGAATTTTTTCTGACAATATGTTAATACTTTAATATATTTTCCCCAATAAATAAGCGGACAAACAAATACAAACATAAATATTTTGTATTGAGAGATATGTTCAAATGGCGAGATTCAAACTTCAGCTTCAAATGTGCTGTGGCTATAAAATATTCCAGATTATAAATTCACTCGACGTACACTATTTTCCCCTTTTGTGGTATTTTGGATACTCAGCAGCGATCCTCAGAAATCAGCGCGCTTGCGTCCACATGTTTTGCTGTGTCCATATCGACCGGCTTCGCCGCGGTCCCGCCGGCCAGCTGTGCGGCGTTCTCCGGCGCGCCACGCTTTTCGACAGCCGCGGTCTTTCCGCGGGGCCCACTCTGGCAGGTGGGGTCTGGGCGAGAGGGCGCGGGGGGCACAGAGCCACGCAGCCTCCCCCCGCCGCCAACGCACGCAATATTCAAAACAGCTTTCAAAACGCGCTGTTTGGGTCAAGCCAACTTGCACTTCTAAGTAATTTATAATGCACTTTACTCCAAGGTATTGCACAATCTCATTATCATTAGCTTTTTTTTTTTTCTTCTTTTTTTGCATATTTAACCACAGTTTTTAATTAGATGGTGGTTTATTATTCATGCACATAATTTGAGTTGCACATAATTGTGAGGCTCACGCTGAAGCTTTTCACTGTAAGGAAACAAAAGGGAGACAGGTAAAAACAATAATAATAATACACAATTCCAGCCATGTTTCTGGAATGGAAAGTTCCGGTTTGTACTATTTAACTGGCAAGCGATTCAGCCGTATTCTCTTAATGGTTCACTTTTAATTTGGCTAATAGCTATCATGTTATGTACCCTTATAATTTTGCTAAATTCATAGCACTGGGAGTTGCTCTCTCAGTACGCTAACAGTGAGTAGATTACTGTGTTCGGCTTTTACGCAGAAATATTTTGCCCAGGGTATGGCTCCTTGATGTATTATTAAAATTGGAAATGCACTCTGGGGACACAATCTAGTTATGTGCTTTCATTTACCGAATAAACCAAGCGTTGTTTTCATCTTTCCTCATGATTGTTAATGGCGGCGCTGATGAGAGGGGTCTCTCTCTCTCTCTCTCTCTCCCTCTCTCTCTCTCTCTCTCCTTCTCTCCTTCTCTCAGTACGCAGCTCTTATTATGCAGGCCAAATGGCCAGGCTGCTGATTTTGTTTAAGGTTTTCAATTAGTCATCTGACTGAGCACATCTGTTCCTGGCAGGCTCCCAAGTCTGGACGGGCTCTCTCTCTCTCTCTCTCTCTCTCTCTCAGCTCCCACCTGCTCAAGCGGCACGGCGGGGCCCCTCAGGCCCCTGGCCGACGGGGGGGGGAAGCGCTTCCGCCGGGGCCCCCGATTCCACCGCGCTTTACGGCGGGTGTCACGGAGGTGCCAGCTCCCCCCCGTCACCTCCTGCCACCTCCTTTCGCTGTCCTCCACCCGAAAGGCAAGACTTCCTCCCTCCTCGTAATTCAAACGGCTGTGCAAAGGTAGCAAACAGAGCTGCATCCTGTTCGTTCCCCACGTCTGTACTCGCAGTTTCATCACACGTATAAGTCAATATGTTTTTTTTAATTCAGAGACAAATGTTTGGAGGAAAATTAATCTTTGAACATTGCTTTTCTGATGCTGTCACATCACAGTTGATGGTTTAAGGGTGTTTCCCAGTCACAGTTCTTAGTTGTGTTTGGTAATCGCTCACAGCAGGACTACTGAAAAATGCGTTTCTAAACAAAATTGCTTCAAAATGTACATTTTTATTTTAGCAATATATTTTTTGCAGTTGTTTGTTCAAATGTTTTGCATTGCATCAACTGGATTCAGAAATGTGGATGTATGCCCAGAATAAATAATAAAATAAAATTTCAAGAATATATGCACCAGCATGGATTTGGATTCTCTTTTTTTTAAATAATTAATGTTTCTGTATTTATTTCCTTCAAAAGAAAACAAAATAAACTGGCTTGTATTTTCTTGAATCACTTTCACTGACAGGAACTTCTCCATAAGCTTGAATAAAGAGCAAGTGGAATAATTATGCTGTACTGTACTGTACTGTAGTGGAGGTTAAACAGTGATAAACACACCAAAACACGTTCTACTTGCCGGTTGATAACAGGAAACCAAGACATGCGGTAATGAATAAGAGAATTCTACCAAAACTGTGCATGTACATAAGACAAACGCAGACCGTGCATGCGCATATACTTGTCCAACTGTTTTAAAAACAGAAAACCTGCTACAATTAACATATTCACAGAAAACAGGATTGCATCATATGAAAGCTGAGCAACTAAGATGTTTAGTACAGCATTTCGTATTTAAAAATAATTAACAATGTATTCTGTACCAGTACAGCGTATAGTATGAAGAATACAGTTTTTAATTTAATTTGCCCTTTAAGAGTTCCTTCGATTTTAGCATTGCAATTGATGATGTCCCTCCAGGTTCCTTTAACATGATCAGACAATTAGGAGTAAAAACAAATTAACTTTTTTTTTTTGTTCTTGTTTCAGGAGTATACAGAAACAATATTGTGGAGAATCCACACAGCAGCCTCAACAATAGAGCGCTGCTTCACTTGAAACTGAGCAAACTTCATTCGATTACAGTCAGTGATTTCCTAATGGTCTCTTGCAGCTTAGTACTGTACCACAATCACCTAAACGCCTCGGAACGTTTTTGCAAAGGAAGACAGTAGCCGGCTCCCAGTAACAGGAGCCAATCTTTGATTATTGGAGTTCAGGGAAGGTTCACTAAGTAGCAGCATTTCAGGGGCTGATCCAAGTGGTACTCCCGGGACTTTAATAAAACATTTGGCTCATTGTGTGAAAGTAATGACCAACAATGTAAACTTGTGACTTGACAACAGATGTTGGCATGCTTTGCGGAGACAAGGTGCTGTAAAATTAATTTTGTTTGAATTATTTATGGCGCGGATTACACGCTTTACCAAACAGACAGGGAAGACGGGGGGGCAAATAAAAAGAAAATATTCAATTAAAAAAGGAAGTTTGAAAAAAAAAAAAGAAGAAATCATCAAATGCATTTTTAAAAAATCAAATATAAATCATGGGAGAAGCTCGTGTTTCTGCTGTGATTTAAAATTTAATGTGGTTTATTATTTAAAAGTCACATCAAAGGCGCTTACAGGGAGCTTGAAAACGGGGATGTAAATGAAAATAAGTATCAGAGAACAAGTATGACACGCTTCGGTTTCCGCTCAGAGTTTGCGAGTAGAAGTTAGATAAAAAAAAACAAATTTAAGGAAACTTGCACCGACCTTTAAAAATAACTCATCGCATAATGCGGTGACTCATTTGTGACCGTGTTGTTTTGCAGCCCGTTATCGGGTCAAGTGAAGGCATAACCCACGTGCGTAAATGTGAAAGGAACGCAGCGCGAGTGCTCAGCGGAAGGGGACATCAGTGAAAGCAGACAATGAGAGCAGATGTTGCTTTGTTCTGAGAAGATTTGCACAATAACCCCTTTTCGGGAAATGGGTAAATCTATGCAATATGTGTCGCCCGGTGATATTTTTAACGTGACAACATGTTATGAGGTATACGCCGCCATTTTAGTTTCTGCCTCGTGCGTTTTTTTTTAAGTGGACTGACATTGCTGCCAATGCAGAGCTTCAATAAGGTACACTTAGACTGCTATCGCTTGCCTTGGAAAGCTTTTTGTGTTGTGGCATTGGCCTGCAGAAATTCTCACCGATGGCATTGTGTCATTACCCGGGGCCTGTATCATGAAGCAGGATGACTGAGTTAACTGGATAACTGCACTGAGTAAAACCCGGACCAGCTCTTTTTACTTCAGTCCATGTTCCAGATTCAGCAGGGTTCTGGGTTTTACTCAGCGCAGTTATCCTGCTTCACGATACAGGCCTCAAGCCATCTGCATCTTCAGTCCAGCGCTGTAGCCTAGCGCCGAAGGAGCGCGAGCAAGCGGTGAACCGGTCAAGACCAGGAGCGGACCATGACCTGGATTTCCTCCGTCACCCTTGCTCCTCCGCTCCTGGCCAAAACAGCACGTAGCCACGCAGGTTCAACACCGTGGAGCTCTGGGAAAATAACACGAGACAATGTCAATGTACTGTATGTCTTCCTGGACAGTTATGCTATTTTTATTTTTATTCAGCAACGCTGTTGGGCGTTGAAGTGGCTACGCTGTTCGGCTGTACCAGCAGACGAGCTCGCTGCACCAGAGGAAGTCGGGCTGCTCTTTAACCTACGTCGGCGATAAATTGAGCCGCTCGACAATGGCGCATCCTGAGGTCCGGGGGCGTTTTGACAGCGGCCGTCCCCGCGGTGCGCGTCCCGCTCTGCCCCCCGGGCGCACGCTCCACGTTCGCCCGTTGCTCCCGGGCTTGTCCGTTTCTCTGTCGTCACGTTGGGGGGAAAAAAAAACGGAAGCCTGGGGCGCAGATGTTTATCAGCCTTCCAGAGAGCGAAGCCAGCGTCAAGATGCTCCGGGACGCCGCGATCCCTCGTTTGAACGCCGACAGCGTTCGCATGCTGCCACGTGTCCGTTTCCAGAAAAAGGATAAACTTCTCGGACCCCGAACTCCTTCGCTGCGTGTATGGCATTATCTTTCAAAGAATTTCAGAGCCGCGGCAAATGAATCAATTGGATCGGTTTTCGTATGACATTGTCAATAAGCCCGTATTGAAAGAACATACTGAGTCAATAAAACTTTATTGAGAAACGCATGGTTAACTTGATAGGTAATTCAATAATATGACAGGCCATGGAAAAACAATAGCCGTATTATGCGATGTGAAGCTTAAAGATGAAACGCAAGCAGACGGTATTTATGTTCTTTTTTTCCAATGAGCATCCTTATTTGTCCCCCCAGAATACATTGCAAATGGCAACAAATCCAAATGCTTCATCACAAAAAAATGTACACAGCCGTGAATTTGTGTCTATAGGAAACCTATCAGAATGGAGGAGGAGCAGGGACCTGGAAGCACATCTTGTGCTCATTTCCCTGGTGTCACGGTGGATCCACCAGACAGAAAAGACAATCATCAGCTTTGTGGTCCAGGTAGCACCTTCCAGTTGTTGTTGTTGTGAAGGATACCAAAAATACACCAGGTGTTGCATGTCAGTACATTGGCTCCTTTCCCATTCATGGCCTATACAGGAAGATGGCAGCCATGTTCGTAGTCCACATTCACTGACATATTCATACCCTGTGATGATTACTTGCCAAAATGCATTGTTGTGTAGACACACGTAAAAGACATACTGGAATATGCTCTAAATTACACAAGTGTGATTTTTGTTTGCTTTAAATACTTAAATGCTTCACCAGTCATAAGGAAACATAGAAGTTTATTCTTTTAATGCTCAAGGTTCTCCAAATCTTCTTGCTTTAATGGGGTGTAACACTGTTACACAGATTAAGCAGCATACTGAAATGTTTGACGATCGAGTCTCAACTTTACTGGAAATGAATGAGTGTCTTTTATGAATGTAGTTATTGAAGTCCTATGTATTCGAATGCCACACATATATAAATAACAGTTCAGTCCACTTCACTTTAAAGCGTATATTTAAATGTCATAGGAAATACAATGAAGTGCAGTATCCACACACTCTTTCATGTGCCAGTATCCATAGAACCCATCACGGTCTTACCTACTGAGTTACACTCTAACCTGGCATAAATCCACAAAATGCCACAAGTACCCAAACGCTGCGCAGCTCGGCATCAAGAATCCAAGCGTGGTTCTGGATCATTCTTGGCTAAATTAATGTTCCGGCTTAGCTGACTCAATTGTGGTTCACCACAAGCATTAAGTATGCACACCATGTCTGGATCTCTGTTTAGACACATATTGACGTGTGTTGCTCTCCAGCTTGGAGGATATCAGAGATGACATTCCCATGGAGCCCATGTTATAAAAGCCATGTGCTAATAGTTAAAAGTGTTTCTGACATGAAACTTGATTAAAACATTAGAAATATCACATACACAAATACATGAAGTAGATACCATACAGTAATAACGTGTATACAACCAGATTACATGTAACATCAGCACATATGAGATCATATCATTATTCTTAACATTGCGCATTAACATTTATAAATGACAAGTATAGGAATTTATGCTACAGTATCTCCTTTAAAATTGCATTTCAGGCATTTTGTCCAACATTTACTCATCCAGAGCAACAAAGAAAAGGCCAAGATTTGCAAGTGACCAACATCCCTAGTATCAATTAAGTATGTAATGGTTGGGCCATAGACCACTGGTGATAGGTAATCCTTTGTCACAAGAATTAATTCATGTGGAACAGCAAACTGCAGGTGGTAACTGATGGTGCACATTTGGTGTAAATAGTTCCTCCCTTTAACTTTCTTATGTGTACTTTTACAAATCGCTCCACAATTTACAAGTTGATAAGAAACATATGGGTCTCTTTGATAAGTCAACAAAGTCTGGACATACTCATTTTTTCAAATGCCCCAATGATGTGAATGAGAACAGCTCGGTGACATTGTTCTTGCATTAAAATTCTCTCTATTACTACACATTTGCAAATTCTTTTTGAATCATCAGAAACAGGTGCAGGCAGACGTAGATTTAGACTTGAACTGCACATGTAAACGATGTACACGAGTGAGCATGCAACAGCTTTTGCGGAGAAAAAAAAAAAAAATTGCAGTACATGTGCGTATAACATGTCTGCATCGCAGTGGAATGTTCCACGGGAAACATACTTTGTGCCGCGTTTATAAAGTTAACCTAATTTTTTTACACAGTGATACTCAAAAATCCAGCCCCCTCCCACCCCCCACCCCCACTACCTTCAACAACACACAAACGAGGACTAAACAAAGAGAAACAAGATGAATTAATACGAGCGTCTCCCTGCGGATTAGGAGGGGATTGTTTTGGTTGGAGTTCGAGTCTCTCTCTCTCTCGCTTTCATGCGAGCTCCCACATGTATTGTCTGGCTGTGATCATGTGTCAGAGCGGTATGAGCGGGACGTGGGGCCCGGGGCCCGGTAGAGACTCCTCGGATGCGGACAGCTTGTTTGCGTGTAGCGAACAGCTCGTCGCAGCTGCGTTCACTATAAACGTAACAGGAGACGAGCTCATCCATCAAAAGGACGCATTCTTTCCCTAACACCCCCCCCCCCCCGCCTCACTCCCCCCATACCCCTCATCATAGTTTTGTTCCTAGTGCCTCCTATGGGAAAGTGTCAACAAACAGGCACCGGGTCATGGCAGAGGTATTCCTTTTAATTGCCTCATGGCTTTTTTCCACATCTTTCTTCCTTTTTTTTTCTGCACCAGATCATGTTGCCGAGAATGAAACAGTTTTTTAAAATGCTGATTCAACACCGATACAACAAAAGAAATATTGCAAAAAGAAAATAACACAAATATATATCTGCTAAACATTTTATGGTGTATGTGCATTTTTGTGTGACTGGAAGTTGGACCACCTTTTCAAATCATTGTTATTAATTATACATTAAAAATACAAATTGTTACTTTAAATGTATATTTTCAGTCATCTCCCTGGTTTGATTTATTAGCTAAAAACACCGCTTTCAGTCATGAGTACAACTTGGAAGAGTTTTTTTTTTTAAAAAAAGGTAACGGGTTACAGGTGCAATCTTTTGTACATTTTGAGAGCATTTAAAGCCTTAAAACGTTTCCCTGTCACAGAGCGCAGTATTAGTTTCCATTTGAGCTGATGCGTTCCAGACAGCATGTCCGCCGTTCCTTCGCTGGATGAAGGTAAGGCTGAGCGATAAGTCATAGCCGTTGCCCAGGGGAGCCGCCATTTCGTGTGACTAATGACAGGACCCCGGCTCGCACAGGGTTAATTGCCGCAAACTGTCACGCCGTTAAAGTGCACATAAAATAGTTATTATTCACCGTATACGTGGTGCCAGATTAACCTTTGATGCTTCAAACTTTCCTAAGAAGATCAGGAAGGGAGGGGAAAAAAGAAAAAAAAAAACTTCAAACCCTCTTCACTTTTACTTGCTCCACCTCTGTGTTCCCTCAGCACACAGGTTGTAAATGTTTGACTTCGACTGGAGGTACATGACAATAAATTAAGGGGCATTTATCAAAGCCGCGTTGTTGCGCACTGACAAAAGCCGCTTTTTTTTGCATAAATTACCGGACTTCGCAAATATGCTCAGCCGTATCCGGCTTCGTTTGAAGTGGACAGCGAGGATTTATGTTCAGTGGTGGCGGAGGAAAAAATAGATTCATAAAGAGGATTTACCCACCGAATGTTGATAAGAGCCATGGCCGGGCTTTTTTTTCTGTTAGCGTCCGCCTTGGGTGCGTTGGTGAGCAGGTCAGCTCTGTGGGCCTTCGCCTCTCAAACCCAAGGGTAGGGATTCAAGTCACACCCAAGTCTGCGCTGGCTATTTAAAACACTAGTATATGGAAACACGTCTAATGTGATATGTCACATGCTATCTATATCACATATGTACGCACCACAAGATAAATATATAATAAATAACCTGTTAACAAGGTTATTTGTTACATATTTATTATGTAAAGTGGGTTAATTAAATATGCAAATATTAAGTAATATCCTTAAACGGCGCAGTTTTTCAATTTTGCCTGGGACTCCTTCATGGGCCTTCAGCTTGGGAGCCCATTCCTTCCAGAAAGTTCTTGCCCTCTCCAAGTCAATGCTCCCTGCTATCACGGAGAGTGTCGTCTGAAATGTGCTGTGATACAGAGAAAGCGTGGGGGGCCGGGTCGGGCCTAGGCCTCGGACCTCACCAGGAGCTCTCCTGTCCATGAAGCCCACCTACGACCTTTCTATCCATGGGCTCTGTCACGCACACACCTCCCCCGCTTGTCCCATTCACTCCTCCTGCCCTCTCTTTCTGGGAATACACCGACTGCGACTAAGACAAACATTTAACTGGAAAAACTCACTGGCCAAATGAAATCCGTCTGCCGTTTATAGTTTTAGGCCTTGTTCCGGTCGTGACAAATGTGTAGACATGCTGCAAATCTGTCAGATGTGTTTTTTTCTTCTTTAAACACTGAAGTCACTTTCAGTTCAAAGATTTTCATGTTCCAAAATATGGACAATACACATTTAATATATTTACAAGAACTGGAATATGTGCCAAACTGTAGAAAAATACTGTCAAATCGCATGAAAGGAACCATTTGAAAAGTAAGTTTTATGTTGCTGAAAAAATATGTCACTCCTTTTAAATGACTAATTCCAGCTAATTGAGCCAAATGAACTCAGACCTTCTATCAATATTATGTGGCATTAAATCACATGGCAATTTTTTTAATGTCTTGTCTATGGGTCATGTTTGACAAAGGTATGGAAGTTTTACCACCACACCGAGAAAGCTTCTTGTTGCTGCTATAAACCATTATTTGAGGCTTTTGCAGGAGAGACACTAAACTTTGGCACGCATACAAGAACTGTGTCTCTGTGTGTTAACCCATTTGTGTATAAGTTTGGACGTTTGTTAGTTTGGCTGCTCAAACCCCACAGATCTACTCTAAATAGAGGCAAGAGGGTGAGGCTACACATGCCCATCGTCCCCAAAGGCAAGCTGACAGCCTTCCTGCAACCACAAGCAAAACAAACAATCTATATGTCATCATCATATAAATATTACTGGGCATATAAAGTAACTGGAATGGTCTAGATACAATACATGTTTTTCCTTAATATTGACTTAAAAATGAACATAAGTGGTTTCAGTTTACAAGTTAAGTTTGGTGATGTTTTTTAAAATGTTAAACATTTTGTGGCAAAAGAAAACAAACTAAAACTTGAATTTGGAGTTATGGACAAATGTTGACTGCATTCAGGCTAATATGTGCTTGGTTCGACACTAAAAAGGTCATGTAGCAACCTGGTCCTTACGCTACTAACAAACAGAGAGATAGAGGAAAGAGGCGTTTTCAGGGCACGGAAAGAGCAGATAGAGCGGTCAACGCTGCAAAGGCAGGCGGTCCATTCGTCTGACCCGCGCTAAGGATGCCGGGGGAGCGGCCGAGCCGCTCGGCGAGCAGCAGCGGAGAAGAAGCCCGAGACTCAGCACCAAAGTTCCCTGTCAGCCCATTAAAGACGCGAGGCTGGCATCCATGGATATTGGAACCATGTGTGCGAAAGGAATTCCTCTTCTGGTAAGACATTCCAAACACCGTCCCGGAGCCAAACACGTTGGTGTTAGTCTAATTTAAGCAGTATGTCGGAACCCGCTCTTGAGGCTTTGATCGCGTGGAGGCCGCTCGTTACAAATTGAACTAACCCAAACTTCATCTCTGGTGGATCACAACTGTGGATTTGTTAAATTAAACGCTTCGGTGCATGCAGCACGCACGTGAAACAAAAGATGCGTTTGGGAGATCAGATATCGGGCTTTTCACGAAACCAAAAGGTCCCCTTTTTATGTTTAAATGTAAGCCATGTTCAGTCCACACTGTTTTTGTAGGATGCTGGCTAGTCCTGAACTTTGATTCAAAGGGGAGACAAGGAGGAATTACTTGCCTTTGCAAAAGAGTACATATTGAAAGCAGACTCCCAAAACGTGTATTTGTACTGTGTACGTGCATATTTCTCTTCCACTTTCACTCTGTACTCAATAAAAGTGTTAAGTCAACTCTTGCACAGTTTATGTGAGTTAAAATGTGATTAATTGCACTCTGTCAGAATACAATTTACTCCACCAGAGCTGATGGAAAGCTGAACACTTCCTGTCAGTTTAAGTTTAAATTCAAAGGTGCGTTATTGGCACTGGAATCCTGTACACTGTGTCAGAAATCACAGGTTACAATTAACAACAATAATTAATTAAAAGCATAATTAAAATCTTCGAAATTTGCAAAACACTCTTAGATGTACTTGGTATTCCTTTAAAAAAGGAATACCCCCCCCCCCCTTCACAACCCTCAATACTAAGCCTATAAACACACCTTTGCCACCCACAACTGGATTAATATTATGCACAGTGCTCATCAGTGATTCTGGTCATTCCTCAGGCTCAGATGTTTATACATGACTGACAGGACGCAGACTGTAAGATTTAACTTGTAGGTACTTACATCAGTATCGGGTGAACCATGTAGGAATTGCAGCAATTGTATGAATATTTGTGTATATGGTCAGACAATGATTTTTAATTTCAAAGATGTGCTTCTCAGTGACTTAAAGAAAAAGGCTGGTCACAAGTATATTGTTGACTCAATTTCCTTATGGTAACACTATTTACAGATATCCTTGTCCTTGTACATCATCTACACTTGATCCACTATATCATACTGCTCTGAAATACACCACTAATTCCGGTTACAGAACCTGTCATTCTACCTTAAATAGTCTGGTTGGCTGGATATTCTCTGCTACACAGAATATGCAACATTGGTGTGTTTTGCACTGGCAGTTGATTTTATGGTGGTGCAGTGGGTAGCACTGTCGCTGCACAGCAAGAAGATGTTGGGTTTGAATCCTGGCCTGGACCTTACTGTGTGGCATTGGCATGTTTTCCCCATGTCTACATGGGTTTCCACGCAGGTAGGCTAATTCTCTAAATTGCCCATGCCGTGCCCTGTGATAGATTGCCGAACAGTCCAGTAGGGGTGAAAGGAGATTATAATCTATTGCTATTATAATCACTGGCAATGCTATTGTTGAGATATTAAAGCATTAAGGTGTTGGTTTTACAATGACATCAATTATAACGCAGGTTAACAACAGGTAATTTGCTTTTTAAAGCTGTGTTTAACAAACAATGAAGTATTATGTAATATAGCCATAACAGGCTTTTATAACGCTGAGGTAAACAAACAGTGAAATCAAGTTTCATACAATTTTGAAATAAAATGTAGTTAATCATGCTTAGTCTGAACTGCAGCGTACAGACTGCATTAACTCCACCACCACCCCAACCTGAGGGACACTGAAGTCAATTATAAACTGAAAAAAATGCTTTCATAGTTTAAAAAAAAAGTTCATCATCTTCATTATGAACTACTGAATGCAATGAACCCCTAAATAAAAGAAATTGCAGAATGTTAGGCTAAAATGTTTTGTTGTTTTTTAAATACTTTTTCTTCCCTCTTTGTTGAAGCCCAGTTTACCTGTGTTTGATTTTCATAAGCTTAGATAAATGAAAGAAAAATTGGATGGTTTTCCTTTCAAGCCAATAGAGGCGCAAAGCAAAATTACTAGTGGTACATCAACTCTAACACAGTCCAAAGCGGACGCTATTAGAGTTAAAAGTACCAATCTGAGTTCATTTTATACTGAAGATTTTTCTGTGTGGTGCCTGTCTCAGGTTTCTGCACAGGCAGTCGGTCGCACATTAGAGCGCTGGTGACAACGTTTGTGCTGATGTGTGTCCTCTTTGCCTCGAGCCAGCTGAGTTTGTCACCGAGGGCATCCACAGCTGGAGACGACTCTTCCACTGGTGACACCAGGCCTCTCAGCTGGATGACAGATCGAAGGATTGTGGGATACAGCGCAGTACATTGTGGACAGAGGAGCTGTTGGCAATCGCTGAGTCACCCCTCCCATTTACCATATAGCAGTTTACTGTTTACAGCCTTGCCTATTCCAGATGGTCACTATGCTATCCTCCAGCGTCTCTCAGCAGGAAGTGTACTGACATTTGATCAGGAGGCTGTTTTCAAGTTTAAATAGGCCTAAGCACACATGAAAAAATGTGATGTCTATTTAATATGAAAACCAAACTGATGATGGCACCGTATTTACCCTGGTTGCAAACTAAATAGTACGTTTTCTTCATTTATTTATCTATTTTAGAAATGCATGACATACATTTGAATATCAGAAATGTTATCCTAAATATAATAAATCATTCTCACGGTATACCGCATAAATCTATTCCACAATTGGATTTGAAGTACAGTTGGAGTGATTGAACAAAAATTGATCATAATATTTAGACTTGGCCGTCTCTCTCTCCAGAAAAGAACTTGGAATTGCCTCGCCTTTCAAACACTGCCAATTCAACACTCTGCACACCAGAAAGACCCGCGTGGATTATTCCTGAGCTAGTTGACTTCAAAGAGGGTCCGTTCACAAGCGCTTTATTCAATCCTCCCGCTCTTCTTTCTCCCTCTCTCTTTCACTCACTCCTCCTTCAAGCCCTGTCTTGATGTTCTTTTCTATTAAGCAGAAGCCCTACTGTCTGTCCACTCTGCCGGGACAAACGGAGGCGCTTTAAGGCGGCGAGATACCTTGAAGATTCCAACCGCCCCTCCGATGTGGGAGTCCGAACACCCGCCACTTCCTGTAGAGCGCTCTCAAAACCATCTGTGATGTCAGCCTGAGATCAAACTGCCTCTTTTTTTTTCTTATTCTTCCTGTATGAAACAATAGAAATTACGAATGGGCAAAAAAAGAAAGAAGAAAAAAAACACAGTCCTGAAAAGCAGACAGCCTCCACATGTTTTCCACTCCCCCTGACACCAGGTATGGATTGACTGATCACACATCAAAGACAGGAAGCACGACCATTTTAACTCAATATAAATAGAAACCGTGACCACATGCATCGCACATTTTAACGAAAAACAAGTGTGCGATGTGACTAATTGAGGACCATACTGCTGCCTCAGCAACCAATTTTTATTTAATGCCTAAATAGTTTAAAATAGTACAGCAATTATTTTGAGTTTAGTTAACAGGAGAACAAAACCAGTCCTTTATTATCTTATTTACTCATTTATTTTTTTTCAGTTCCCACATTTAAACTGTCATGATACTTTTTTATTTTGCATAATGATAGACATAACAGAATTACAGCATTGACTTGCTTATTGACTTACACATTTCACATACCACTTTCCATAACTCACCATCCTTGTTCATAACAACAATTTAAAATAGCACTGCAAACAATTCATTTTCTCTAAATCCAAAACAGATACACAAAGTGAACTTCTGGGAAAAAAAAAAAAAAAAAAAAAAAAGCTATTTGTCTTATTACCAAACCAGAGCTGAATGCTGCAAGCTAATGATAAATGTCAGTCAAAGTATTTCAAAATCGTCGCTAAAGTTACAGCCTCTATTTTCATTGTGCTGCGATCGTGGTTCATTATTACATTACATTACAGGCATTTAGCAGATGCTCTTATCCAGAGCGACTTACACAACTTTTACATAGCACTTTACATTGTATCCATTTATACAGCTGGATATGTACTGAAGCAATGCAGGTTAAGTACCTTGCTCAAGGGTACAACGGCAGTGTCCTTCCGCGGGAATCGAACCTGCGACCTTTCGGTTACAAGCCCAGTTCCTTACCCACTGTGCTACACTCCGTCCTCCAAACGGTTCAAACGATCCGGTTCAAGCGATTACCGGCAGAAGGCGACCTAATTGAAGGCTTGTAGCCCTCGGTGCCGTTTGCCGGGCGTCCCGTCTTGCCGGATACGTAGAGCGAACGTTGCGTTTAAAACGGACGATGCTGTCGCGCGGGCAAAGTGGGCGGATGATTACGAGCGGAGTCGGAGGTAACGAGAGAAAACTGTAACGGGGAGACTCGGTTTACAGCTCTCGCTTTGCTGCGGCTGGCTGAAACGGGTTCGTAAACGCCGCCGCGGCTTTAACGACGGTTCGGTCGGGAACGCCAAAAGATGGCCGACGACTCTCTTTCCTGCCGGGCGCAAAGGGTCATTAACTCTACCGCCGGTGTGCTGGGAACTCAGTTTGGAAGCAGTGTGAGCTGACGTGGGCCGAGCGGCGAGGACATACGTGTGGTCCAGGGTAAGTTGGGGGGGGCGCTTGGCACGCCGGACCTCTTGTCTCCCCACAATGCACTGCTGTGCCTTGTTGACTGTGTTCCCTTCCATGGCTAACACCTCAAATGTGCATTGACATCTAAGGTACATGTAATATGAATGTTTATATGAATATGATTGATGTATCTTCCTTTGAAATATGGGGGCAGGCTTCATATCTCCAGTTGAAAAATTATAGGCTTTCAAAGCTGGCGGCATGGCAACATTTTTTCTCTGTGAGAAGTAGTACCAGAGTGTAGAAGGTAATGCTGCTTAGGCATCACTGATATGTCACAGGAGAAGATGGTCTTTTGATCACAGTGATAAACAGCTTCCTGTCAAAGCTGACCAATGGGGAACAGTGATAAGCAGACACTGCACATAAGCTGTATGTATTTCTATGTGTTTGTTATTAGTGTGAGAAATCCTTCTGGAATTGTCACCTAGAGACCCACACATTGAGCCAAACCAAGCCATGTTCACCAAACTCAAAGTAAAAAAAACTGAGCGGAAAATGAACATGGCAGCCTGAGATGGTCATTTAAGGGAAGCGTTATGCTCTCGTCGGTTATCAATACACAATTGAAATTACTGTGACCATTGTTCAGGATTCCCAAGCATGAGAGATTTGCAGACATTCCTACAGACATTCTCCACGTTCACACATATATATGCATTTCCTAAACCTGTAAACATGCTCCACGGATGTGCACATACATACTGATGATAGCCTATGGTTCATTTGGCAATTTGTGGGTGCATGTGGGTTTGTGAGCCCATGGCTCATTTGGCAATGTGTGTGTGTGTGTGTCCTTGTGTTTGTGTGTGTGTGTGATCATTACAGCGCATTCCTGATTACGCTGAGTTACTCCGCAAAGGAAGACAACTGTTGCCGCAGCCATTCATGTCAACTTTTCTTTCAAGCTCAGAGCAACACCTCAGCCGGAGGGTAGTTCCCCCCCCGTCTCCCCTACCCCACCTCCCCAAAACACATCTCAGCAGGAGCCTGTGGACGGGCCGTTCGCTCCAGCCCGGGTCCTGGCCTGACTTTAATGACTCTGCGATGATGTATCGCCCAAAATTCCTGCCCCGCAACCTCCTCCCTGACACCAGGCTCGGAGCTCTTATCTCCCATCTGGCCCGCGGTCCGGGGTCTGTTTTCAGCAAGGCCCCGTTGGGCCGGTGTGTGGGGGTTAGGGTGTGCCGGGGGTTGGGGCGGGGGGGGCGGTGGAAACCGTCCACCCCAAGGAACAAAGTGGAGAACCACCCCCCCCCACACACACACACACACACACCCTACCTACCCCCCGGCAAAACCCAGCTGGAGATTAGTGAGGACGGACCTGGGAGCGTCGGCAGACATTTTAAGAAAGCCGAGGAGAGGAACAGATTTCACCTTGAGGAACAGATTGCAGAAAGAAAAACCTGACAAGCTCCTGGAGCGACTGAGAGGAAGTCTAAAAGAATCCGAAGGTCAATGCCAAAATGTCTGATGCCACTGTAAGCGCTGAAGATAAATATAAATGCGCGGATCGAACCGACGACTGCTCCTGCCTAAAGTATAGAATACATTTTAGCTGATTAGGCAAAGGAGTCAGTTGTGAAAAACACCAGCCACCCCTTGGGTTCCAGGGATAAAAACTCACGTTTGAACAAAAAAATACTAAATATGAATGAATATAAATCACAGTTTATCTATTAGCTGATGATTCATCTATACAAACACAGACTGATTGATTTTAAGAATGAAAGCTCTTCCGTGAGATCATGATTAATTCTCCACTCAAGTTCATTGTCCAGGTTCCTTTTTTTAACTTGACAAAGGGTCTCCCAAGATCTGTCAGCCAGACAGAATGGCAGCCGTTCCCACAAAGAATGCAGTCTGCGCCGATACCTCTTCCCATCCACCCCTGCAACCTGAGAGCCCCTGAAACATTCCGCCGACTCATCCTCCCCGCACCCACGAGAAGTGGAAGCTGCCACTTCAATCACTTCTGGGTCAAAGGTTAAACAGGTCAAATACCTCACCCACCCCGCTGACCCCCAGCTGCTGTGATCTTTCCCTCCCAGGGCCATAGATTCTCCACAGATCTGACCAGACTTGAGCTACTCTTCTTCCTACGTTGGGGTTTCATATGATGGCGTAGCCGGATAAGGAAGACATGTTTCCAAAATCAAGGTCCTATCCCAGGGGCAGTCTGTATTTTGGCTTTCGAAAGATTAATTACAATTCAATGAAATTACTTTGGTAATCATTTATTTCACTGAATTACTGGGATAGTAGGATATTTGTTTACTACCTTAATGATCTGATTCATTAAGGACCACAATTCCCACCATGGTTTATTTATGGATAGGCAGGAGCATCAGACATCACACACACTCTGCTGTCCAAAAAAAAAAAAATATTTGTGGTTAAAGCTACTCACTCTTCAGCATGCTTAAATAGACAAATATGGCTAGCTGTTTGGGCCTGCTAACAGGATAATCTAAGTCAAGAGCACGTTTTTACAAGGATGTTTTTACGAGTGCTGTGACATAAAAGTGAATAGGTAAATCATTTGGCGATTAAATTTAATGAATGACGGATAGATTTAACACTATTCTCGGCATCGGCGCTGAAAGGTCAGCCTGCACTTTGAAGAGGTTTACGGCTTTAAAAGCTTTATATAAATCCAGACTAAATACTTATTATTTGAGGAAGTATTAGCAGGGAGGTTAATATAATGTGCAGTGATCTGTTTGTGATTAGGATTAGAGCTGGAATGAGCATGGGGAACTTCAATGGCTGTCCAAGGTATCACTCATCACAAAACCATGTGAGTGTTCGAGGCATTATGCCAAGGTGCTGATAAGATTACATTTAAAGGACTAAATGGGTTAGTCAAGGAAAACGTATCTATAGTACATGGTACGGCAATTATTTAATGTCTATGCAGAGCATGAAATTAAATTTTCATATTGACTAGAGAAGTTGAGAGTATTTGACATACAGCTCCAAACAAATCTGGTCAATAGTCCAGAACAGTTGTTTGATTTATACTTGTATGAATACTTGGATATCGATTTTTTTGTCCTGGTTTTTTTAAAGGTTCTCAAGGCACAACTGGTGGTCCATTTTAGCTGTGATAAAAGTCAAGCAAATCCCCATACATCTTTTCGATCATCAGTTTTCAAGAAGCAGTATTAAGAAACATCTTTATTGGAAGATAAATTTGTCTTCATTGGCCTTAAATCGTCGACAAAGCCCTGAGAACCATCCTTTGTTTATAAATCTATGTCCTGCAATAAGGACAATTTAAAATGGCAGTAAAAAAAAACAAAAAAGAAACAATCAAGAAACAATCGCACGTTTGTCTCATTTCAACACCCTCGGTTTCCGACCCCTTCAAAAGCAAAGGTCAATATTTGAAGCCTGGGTCATGCATTATATATCCCTTGCAAAATGCTGCCGGCCAAGTGGTTTCAATTTGCCTGCGTGATTGGATTCACGTGAGTCAAAGTGCTTTAGCATGGGTCACTCACTCCTTGGCGCACTGCATGGCACGGCCAGGTCCAACGGCAGTGAACCTCACCATGAAAGCAACGCTGGAAAGGCATGCCAGTGAGCATGCCTCCTTAAGAAATTAAAGGGACACGGGGAGTTTGGAAGCAAGGGTCTGTGTGAATCCGGCCAACACTGCTACTGGAATGTTTTGCGAATGTCGTAACACTGAAACGACATTGGCAAAACATTGCGAGGACGTTATGTGTTTGCTGGGAAGTTGTGGGTGAAAGATTATTGCACGTTGCTACCTGCGAACCCACGACCGGCTCTCCCAGCATGCCCTGCTCCGAGCAGGCGCTAGGGGATCAAAGCGAAAGCAATTAGGCTAATCGGAGTTTTTCATAGAAATGTCAGAATGTTCCCGGTGCAACAAACCTACACAGCCCTGAGATTGATCAGCGTGGAGCAAAGCAGAGGGAGAAGAGAAAATAAAAAATACAATTTCCGAGGTGGCCGCAATTAGCGTCGGACAGACTCCCTCGCTTATAACTAGCAGAGTTTATGGAAGCCAACATCTTATCTGTACAGGGAGAGAGCTTCTCAGATCATCGCAGGTGCCTGCGAGCCAGGTTTGAAGGTTGCTTGGGTACGTCTTCAAAGAGAATTGTTATTTTTCTCACAAAGTCACGGCCGCCGTAGATAGCACGCTCGGCGCTCGAGACGGCTGCGAGAACGTTCCGACTTTCGCCAACAGATAGCGAGAATTAAAACACGGAAAAAAATAACTTCAATCTACAACGTAAATCTTAACGTTAGAAAGGGGATGAATCGCGGCGTGCCTAAGATGTCTTCATTGTCGATACAGCTTCACTTCCGATAGTCTGCTCGCGAACGTTTTCCGAAATGTTTTGTCCCCGAAAAAAAGGGGAAAATGCGACTGCCGAACTCCCCGCGTGGGTTTGATTATTCGTGTATTTGTTTACTCCTCGTGTTTTTCTTTCTTATTCTGCACAGCCAGCAAGTTCAGGGCTGGCATTTTGCGCCTGTGATCTGAAGTACGGGTGCTTCAGTGAAAGCGTCAAGTTTATCAAATTGAGAGCGATGCGGAACGCGCCCCAAAAAACCGAGCTACAAAAACAGCGCTTTTTACCGCTCGTCTCCTTTGTCTTTTGTTCCCCTCAGTAGTTGGCACGATGCGTGGGTGATGTCAGCTCTCAAAGGAGACGTTCCATACCTGCTGTTTGACACAAACGCACCCCTAATGATCTTGTTTTCCTACCAGTTTCTTCTGTGACAGACAATGTGAAGCCGGTTCCCTTCGTTGCCGCGTATTTTTGGGTATGATTCGTTTTCTGCCCAGTGCTTACAGTTCTTCACCTTGACCCAGTTCTCCCGTCAGTTGCCGATTTGCGGACTTTGTTTCTTTATTCACAATCATGTTATGTATTGTAACTTCTCTAGGCTGTCTTGCACAGCTTCACAGTGAGTGATCCTCCAATAAGGAGGTCATAAGGAAGGTAGAGGCAAGACCAAAGAGGGTCAAAGGTCAAATTATTTGAAAACTGTGAGTCTTTATGTGGAAACTTGCTTTTTGGGCATCAGGCCTGGTTTTTGTCGAGTTTCCCTAGTGTTACTCTGCAATGCACCTTTTTGTACAACATTACATACATTACATTTATTTGGCAGACGCTTTTATCCAAAGCAACGTACAAAAAGTGCATTTCATGGTACAAAGCACGATACAAACGCACAGCCATACACACACACACACCCCAGTAATACAGTACTACAGTTGGTTATGAAGCGACTAAATAGTTCATATACACAAGCAGCTTTAGCCAGACCTGAATAAGTTTCTCCGTTGCCTAAGCACTTCAAATTCAACTTGTATCACTTAGAATGTCCTGCTCTACAATAACAGGACAGGTTGACAAAATTAAAGTCATTCTTCTCCCATTTACGCACCGTTTAATTTCTGACCCCTGCAGTAAAAGATCAAAGCCCTTTTAAGGGCTCATCATATTTCACTGTGCTTCCAGGAGACGGCTGAGAATCTGGCACTTTGGCACACGCTTTGAAGGCTTTTAAAAAACTTTGATCCGCTAGGTGACGAGCAGCCCCGAATCTTTCGAGCTGTGTACCCATGAAGACCTCTGCAAAGAAAAAACGTGGCCCTTCAGTTCACAAGGGCACCCTTGTTCTCATGTTCGGCAAACAGCTTAATGGTTACTGTGAAAATTTGCTAAAATAACGACGAAACCGATCATGGAACTCTCCAGAAGAAGACCCATATGCACGAACGTGGCCAGCTCACAGACAGAAAGACAAACTGACTGGATCAAATAGCATTGCATGCCATGCATGCCTTTATTTAACTTTGCTGTGCAATTGACCTTCCAACTGATGAGACTTATGAATAATTCCAAGTTATGAAAGAATTATATATTGTATGGGTTGACGGATGATCAGATTTTCAAAGCCAAAATATTTGAAAGGGAAAACAATGCACAAAATGAATGTGGTATTTTAAAACTTTTACCACATAAAAATAGATTTACAAAGGAAATAAATAATATTGTACATTTTTAATTAGTCAGTGAACACAGTAGGACAATAGTAAAATAAATTGCGATAACCTAAATTTTGCCATACTGATACTTATTTATCCCAAAATTACAACATTAATGTCACAGTTCGGGGGGGGGGGGGGGGGGGGGGGGGGGGGATTGAGAAAGGTAGGGGTAGTGGAATCCAATAA
This sequence comes from Anguilla anguilla, assembly GCF_013347855.1. Lineage (NCBI taxonomy): Eukaryota > Metazoa > Chordata > Actinopteri > Anguilliformes > Anguillidae > Anguilla > Anguilla anguilla. The sequence continues at coordinate 34,471,734 of NC_049205.1, read as the reverse complement.
TCTGTCAAACAGTTGTCAAGGAAGTGATGTCAGATTTTAGAACGACTATGCAGTATGACACTTCATCTCTGACCCAGCTCTTTTGCTATGTCGATTTAAAAACATTCTGCAACATTATGCATGGAGAATTAGTAAGCATCACTAATTAAATATGACTTACAGCAACACAAGCTGATTTTTATTTTCATAGGACAGATATATTATTCATTGAGGATTTTCAGTATGCGAGACAGTTGTTGTGAACATTTTGAATACACGCAGTGCTGTCATTTATCAAGAGGAGCATGACTTCACCACCTGTGTTCAGCCTGGAGGGCAATTATGACATTTACTCAGGGAGATTATAATTTCAAATGAGCTTTTAAACATCCCCAGACAGAACGAGTGGATCAATAAAAATAGGCCTGAAATAATCGATGGCAGATAGATGCAAATCACTAGGCCTCGGTGCTAGAGAAAGAATCAATGCCTTGTTAAGTGGTGGTGATGCGTACCCATTAATAAACTGTAGCCTTAACAGATTGTATCTCCCCTTTACTTAAGTGGGTCATGAGGTGCAGCCAGGTAGTTTACCGCATTCCATATCCAGCCCCCAAAACATCCCCCACACTTCACCTCCTAAGCCTGAGCCAACGATTGCAGAGTGATGGATCGGAGCGCAGACGCCAATGGTTCCCTGTTCCAGCCTGAAAGAACAGGAGCAGCAACACGCCGCTCCCTGCTCCAGCCTGACATACAAAGGCCCAGCAGGGAATTCTGGGAGGTCAAAGGCCTCCAACCCGCCTGTCAGGGCAAGCAGAGCCCGAGAGGAAGCCTGCGACGGTCGAGCCAGGAGGGGGACGTCACGCCAGCGGCTAACGAGAGCGGAGGGAAACCCTAATCCCCCCCGCGTTAATTCTTCACCGCAGCGCGCGCCGCGGCGAAGGTAACAGCATTGCAGTCGCCCCTGCGCTTAGGAACTCCGCCGCCGCGCTCGGAGAGAGAGAGAGAGCGAGAGGCGGCCAGCCGTCTACCGTCTCCTTTCTCGTTTAAGCCGGGGCTCGGCCCGCGGGGCACGAAAGCCAAACGACTCCGCGTCCGAGGGCGCGTAGCGGCGAACGCGGTCGCGCCCCTCGTTCCCGCCCGCTGAAACCCGAGGGCGCGCGGTCGGGCGACGGCGGAATGCAAATCCCCAGGTTCCCGCTTTCCGCCCCGGCGCGGCTCCGCTAGAATTTCTTTTTTCCCCCCAAACTTTGAGGACGGGGGGGGGGGGGGGGAAAAGAAAAGGCAGCCGGAGAATAAGACGCAGCCGCGCTGTGATCTGCCATTCCGTCTGTCTATCAAAGGGAGCTAGGAGAAGACAGCGAGGCGACCGCGCGCACGCTCGTCTTGACGAGAGCTCCGCCGCTAACGCAAACCCCCAACCCCCCCCCGCCCCGAAATGACCCACGCCCAATCCGGTCTGCCGGCGAAGTTCCGCGACTTTTTCTGAACCCTTTCGAAAATGAACGAACGAGTCCGTAAATAAATGAATAAAGCAAACGGCGGAGTGGGGAAATGAGAATGCGAACGTCTCCGCCTGTCGCGGTCGGTCGTGGCTGCCGCCCCCCGCGCCCTGTGGCTTATTACTCCTCCCGCGCGTTGTTTGCCGTGGATCACGCGCCCTATGAATTATGTACGGTTTCCACGGCAGCCGGAGATGAAAGCGCTCGCTACGTGAGCTAGGCTGCGGCGGGCCGGGACGCGGAGGAGAGCGGGGTGAGCCTCGAGCTCCGGTAAAGATACCCGATCCGCACGCGCTCGGTAGCTTCCCTCTCGTTCGGAACTCGCCCCCCCACCCCCCACCCCCCCGTGACAGAGAGGGGTACGTGCAAGCTTAGCCTGTGCGCTGGAACGAATGGCCTGGTGAAACAGTAGGCCAGGGGCCCCTCCGGAGAGCCCGTCCGTGTCCGGATAGTTCGTCTCCCCACGGCAGGAATGTCACACTCGTCCCTCGGGTTCCAGGATAAAAAAAATGCACCCAATTATTGATATTGATTATTAATATTGATTATTGGGCTGCTACACATCTTACCTTGGAGCCTCTAAAAGAAAGATGTTATAACCACATGTCCCAAGATTCAGCTGAATGCACTTAGCCAATTTAAGCAATACAATCAAACGAGAAAAGTATTTTAATCAAACTAGACAGATTCAATCAAACTCATAAGGGTCATAAGTTTCCACTGAAAATCAAGGAAACAGGAAGAGGTGCGGTCTGAATATTGTGGGTTTTTTTAAGGCAAGTGTGCTTCTGTCCAAGAATCTGCATATTTGACTTCAATTTTATTGTCCCTATTGATTTAAAAATGAAAAGTAACACACTTAGCACAGTATTTTAGGGACAAAGCAATTAACTAATGCAGTTGTTTTCACTTTGAATATTTGTTGCAAATACAGAAACATTTTTTAAGTAATAATAAACAGGCGTGCAACAAATATTGGCAAGTCAGCTCATATTTTTCAGAGTAAAATCCTTTTTTTACCAAATATTTTATTTGACAGAGGGGATAGGGTCAAAGAAAAGAATAAAGACTAACGGCAGAACTGAATACTGGAACTATCATACACAATTAAAAGTGTGAATAGTTCTTTAGTCCCAGCCAGTAATCTGATGTGACAAATATTGATCAAAAGTTTTCAAATCTTACACAGACTTACATGGTAAGCATTGCAATAGCATCTCTGCTTTCTGTTACACAAAGCTAAAACCATGCTAGACACCTACTTGGAATGTTGCTTCCTCATTGTGTCATGTCTGGTGTCCCATGATAACCTAATACAGTTTTATTGTCTTGTAGCATTAAAACAAACATACAATTTAGGCTCTACAACCTATTGGTGTTGGAACTGAGCTGAGTTTAGAATTCCACAACTTTGCAAACAAAGCGAGAACATTTAGCGTGAAAAGGAAGGCACGGTTTTGATTACTGGTGAAAACGAATTTTCCTTGGCTGGAGAAACTGATCACTTCTGGCGTATCTCATTATGGCAAAGAAAACTGATTTTATTGGGATAAGGTGCAAGAGTAATCTAATCTAATTAATTTTCTTTTCATTTTATTCCAATGAGTGTGATTGAGTATGCTCGATTGATACCTGCTGTAAGTGCATTTCATTGAATTCTGTCTGACTGAAACAAGAAAAACACTGGAACACACATACACGCTTACACACAGACACACATACAGTACATACACAGGCACAGACATGCACATGCACACACACACACACACACACACACACACACACACAAGCACGCACTGATGCTTACACACACACACACACACACACACACACACATAGACACTAACACACACAAACACACACACACACACACACACACACAATGCAAACCCTCACATACAAATACACACCCACACATACGCACACACACCCCAACAACACAGTCAAGATGAAATGCATCCTGGACGTGCCTTCCAACATCTAATGAAAAGACAGTTCTCACACACTTCGGGTTGTTTCCCTTAGAAATTCCCAGCCTTACGTCACGCGAGCAGCTGCTAAGTGATCTAAGGTTACGTGTCATTTTTAATACTTAATTATTGCGCATGTTTCGGATCTGACACCGGTGCGCGCGGCATTCAGTTACCATTGTGGATTTTCGAGCATTGTATAAGCTGCAGGAAAGCGATCCGCCGATAACCCCTCTCTGGGCTCGCCTCAGCGGCAACAATGCGCTTATGCAGGTTTGGTATCTATTTTGTCATTGGTGCGGGAGGACAATACAATGGCACATTTCATAGCAATACTCGCTCTTTACCTCCAGCAGACAAGGTTAAGATTGATAACCCTAATTAAAAGACGGGATCCTTCTTATGAATAGTGGCAGGTTTACTTTACAGGAACTTCAACATCGCCTTTTGTGGGACGTAATTACAGGGCGAATCCAGTGGAGCCCCTTGAGCAATGGAGGTGACAGATAGACTCGACAGAGTAACCCAAGTCACCTTTTAATAGAATGTCTTTGCCCCGCCGTGTCACACTGGAATGCTAATTTTACCCACAAGGCAATCTTGCACTTGCTTCTTTCTTTGGTTTTTTTTTGCGCCCGGACAATAAAAATACTTTGAAATCCGGCGGCGACGAATACCAAACAAAAGGATGAGGGATCGCTTTACCCGCCCGCCATCTTCTGGCTTGGCACACAAAAAGCGTCGGGGTTCCAAAACAATAGCTGTCCGGCCAACAGAGCCACGGGCGAGACAAGGAACAGATGACACGCCTGTCCAGCCATTTAGCATGCCTCGCCGTGCCAGTCAGCGACGGGGGTCTTCCCAAGGCACGACATTGTAAAGCAAAGTATGTGTCGGCCATTTTAAAGAATACACTAATCTGCTGTTTATTAAGTGTGGGAGTAACTTGACCGCAGTAATTATATGGAGATTTAAGCATGCTGGGGGCATTGGGAGCCGGTGTCGCATGTGGCATACCATGTGTCCCAGAAACACATGGGGCATTATGAGTGTGAAATATCCGAATACCGCATCGCATCTCGCAAAGCCTGCCAATCAACTGCAACTGCGATCTACTTAAAAAGGATTTTCTGCTCTTTTTCTGAAGGGGGGTGGGGGGGGTGAACCTTTTCCCGTCTTCGCGTGACAAAATGTTGGGGTAAGCCTTTCCAGACTTTCGTCGCCCGGTCTTTCGCCGGGGTGCGGGAAAGGAGATAACACGAGCTCGAAAGGCAGGAACGTCGGCTCCGTTGACTGACGCATGCCCCGCCTTGCCTCTTCCTCTGATCTGGATTTGAGTCCCCGTGCCCAAAACTGGTAACGGCGAACATGCCCAAACCCCTGGCGTCGCACCCGCTCTGCCACTCAGGAAACGCAAACCTCAACATCGTGCAGAATCCGAGGGGGGGCTGATCGAAAAATTTTGATTGACCCCTCAATCCTCGAGAACCATACTGTTGGAGATCGGGGCGTATCTGCTGGATATAATTATGAGACAGTTTCCACGATTAAGTGAAACTAAAATTACCACAGTGTACAATAGGCTCTAAAATGAGTTGTATATATGTGTACAATGGCAGTGGCTCCTTGATGAAAAATTGGGGAATGGAAATTGTGCCAAATCCAGAGACCCACTATGTGAAATTCAGCAGGGATTTCCCTGCTTAACCACACAAGCGCAGGTCTTCTGGCTGCCTGCAGTTTGGCTACATTACCTGAACAATTGCTGGACAATTAGGAACTTTCCAATTTTATTTTAATTCTCAAGTCATTGGGAAAAGCTCATAAGCAGTTAGCCATTAGCTTCACTCGGAACTGTGCATTGAGTCAATTGGGTTGTTTCACGTAATGCACCCTCTGACTCGCAGTTACCCATCATGCAACAGGCTCCTGTGCCAAAGCATAGCTCCACGTTAATGAACAACAGTAGGAAGCATGGCAACTCCAAAGACCTGCCCCTGGCCTGCTTATCACCAAAAGGCGTATCTGAGCACAATGATGTGTGCTAATAGACTAATTTGAATCACTTGCAAGCCCATTGCGGCCTGTTTCATGGCCACGTATGCAGGTAAGGTGTCGTTTGTCAACAAAAGTTTTTTGATGCCTTGGCCCATCGCCGCCTCTCAACGCTGCTGATAAGATTGTGCAGCGGGTTCCCTTTGTACGCTTGGTCAAACATCGGAACGGTCCCGAGTCCTGTAACTGTGTCAATACTTCTCCATTGTGAGGACCCTGTCCAAGTCAACACACCTGGCCACTTCTGAGCTCAAGTAACTCTTGGGCAGATCGTCATCAGCCAATGCAATGTGTACCATGGAAGGTGGCACACAAAACCAGTGTGGAGGCTTTTGTGACCGCTGGGGTGAGGACAGCAGATTCGTCAGCCCATTCGTCGACACATGCGACGGAGTCGGAGATATCCCGTGGTGACTTGATTGATGCGTCTGTAGCAGAACAACAGGTCAGGCTATAACCGGTCAATTTATTCACAGCTGTAGAAAAGAGTCTTAAAACAATGGGTCTGGTTTCGTTGAAGAATTAGCGTGCGTTGCCTTTAACTTTTAGTCCTACACAAATGCTACCTTCATTTCATTATTGTTCTTTGCCCAATACATTTCAAGAGCCATCAAACAAACAAAAAAAAAAAACAAAAAAAAAAGTGAAATGCTCATTTACACTCACTGCTCACAGGCAAAGCAAATTGTGATTACATTAAATCAAGATGATTGTATCAAATACAGGCACCCCATGCTTATCAGTGCAGGGGTAACCAGCTAGTCTGAGTGCCCACGGTTGCTAGGAATGATGGGAAAGGAGTTTTAGGAAGTTCTGGGCCAGTGGTTCCCAACCCTGTTCCTGGAGATCTACCATCTTGTATGTTTTTATTTCAACCCTAATTTGGCACACCCGATTTGAATAATTAGCAGCTCAACAAGATCTCTAGCTGTTGAATGAGGTGTGCTTTGCTAGGGTTGGAGTGAAAACCTACAGGACAGTAGATCTCCAGGAAGAGGGCAGGGAATCACCCAGGCACCCCCCTGGAACCTGTCCACAAGACAATGACCACACGGCCCTATGTCTTCACCCCACATGCACTGAGTGTGAGACTGCATCATCAAACTGGATAAACACTCCAAAAAGAAATTATCTGCCAGCTTGTAGCCACTATCTGATGGAGAGGAGGACCGAGAGTAATTCTGCGGCTCCTTATCAGCGACAGCGATCGGATTTACATATTCAAGCCCCTTCCAGCTGATAAGAGGGCTTTTGATTAATGTACTGTGATGTACTGATATCTGTGGACCGTTTGATCGATGTCTTAAGGAGGAAGAGAAAAAGAGACAGTAGCTTTCAGCAAGTGCACTAAAAAGGAGGTGGAGCGGGCTGTGATTAATGCCGGTAAACAGCCGGGGTCAGAGTCCGCCGGCCCTTAGGAGAGGTCGCCACCGTGATCATTAGTCAACCCCACCGCAACCGGGCCTGGGAACCAGACGGACCTGGTCTGCTGAGCCCACTTCCCGCTGATGCGCCAAGACCGCACAGCGGACACAGCGGATACGGACGCTAAGCCCATAGGGGCACACACGCTACCCAGCCGCGGAAGGAAAAAAAGATCCTCACTCAGTCTTACGCCGGTCACATGCTCCCAGCTTGACAGCAGCGTGTCGCAAACTGGGCTTGTTTGCATTTTGTCACTTGGCAACAAGGCGATCAGAAATGGCCATTGGTCAAAAAACAGAGGCCGCTCAGGGGACACCTCCGTGCTGGCACACGTAAGGGGACCCGTCGTTGTGGGTGGGCCTGCGGTGTTTGGGCCCTCCCACTCAGAATGCTGTAACGCCCCCCCCCCCCCCCCCCCCCCAGAAACATATCTGATCATTTTCATATAAAACTACAGTATGGTTAAGAATGCAACCTCTGTGTCAGTGCTGCAAAACGCAATATCAGATCACCAAAAATAAATATACAAATGACCGCATTGTGCCCACCCATGGCAGTTCATTTGCCCCGCCCCCCAAGACTGAGTCTAACACGAAGGGAGATGCTCCAGCACAAGAATACAAAGTGCACCTTTAGCCACAATGAGATTCCCATTAGTAGACCTTCAGGAACCTCTATATGTGAAAAAGTAATGTATATACAGATTACAGATTATAATTAAAATTACCCAAATTCAATTCACATGTCACCACATCACAGTAGTTTTTACAGTAGTAGCAATTGTAGTAGCAGTAGTTAAAATCATAGTAATGTAGGTAGTAGCAGTGGTAGTGGGAGTTTTCATCTTAGTATATAGAAGTGGCAGCTACACTATATTGCAGTCACAGTCACACTATTATTAGCTGTAGTAACTGTGTTGCAGTAGGAGAAGCCCTAATAGTCTAATACAACAGTAGCAGTTCTAGCATTAGCAAATATATACATTAAAGCAGTGGTGGCTATGATAGTAGTAGTGATATTTAACTGTATTATTTACAATAGGAATAGTGCTAATAGGTAATAGCTGCAGAAGTTGCATCATGGGTAGTGTTATTCTATTGAACGTTCACACCTCACAGGTTCAGGGTTATTTTCTGGAGGTGGTGTAGGTATGCCCCTCCACATGGGAGCAGTAATCTATGAACATCTCTTTAAACACCACCCGCTGAATGCAAGCAGGAAGAAACAAGCGCTCTTAGTGGCAAACGGAGGGCACCGCAGGGGATCCCTTTCAAAAACACACACAGATATGCACTTTCTCGCAGCCCCCGCCCGCGCATTGTAAACAGCTCGCTTCAGTGATATTTTATTAATGATCATTTAATTAGTTTAATCGCAGAGAGCTCAATCCTTCTGCATATTAAAAACCCCCAGCTGCCATCGATATACAGGGAGAGTCGCCCGCAGCAGTGGAGCATTATGGGAGTTACTGTATGGAATCTGTCTTAAATGAGCTTCAGGTCTCCACCGCCATGTTGCTGTTTTTCATTATTTAACCCCTGTGTTCTGTTTACTTATCAGCACCTGTGAAACTGTTAGCCTGGGTCAAATACACCCAGGGCATTATTGGGATTTTAAGGCAATACAGAAATAAAATTGATGGAAAACTACTCTATACATATATATATATATATATATATATGATATTTATCTCAATTCGAAACAATATAAACAATATACAGTATGTACATGGTTAATGGTTGCCATTTACCTCTGCTTGATAACATTTAACACAGAAAGTGTAATTAATTTTTTTTGTGATAAAGATGTAATAAAAATTATTTAAAAATAGAAAGTCATGGGGGGCATAAATAATGTACAATCTACAAAAAGAAAATAAAGTAAATAAATAAACAAGTGTTCCATGCAGTAGATTATTGACATGTATTGTTTTGAACTGAAATTCTCAATTCTTTTTAATCTTTAATTTATTATATTCAAATAAACCATGTAGAAAAAAAAACATAAAGACTATACAAATTATGAACAACAAATAGACACACAAGAACCAAATGTACACTGGTTTATGAAATACAGCTCTCAAAACTGTCATTCCTATTTCACAAAGTTTAAAACAGGTCAATTTGACTCAAAAGGGTTAAAGGAGAATGATACATTTCGGACATTCGCTCATTTCTAAATGTAGCTGACTTTTAATGAGCAGGCTGATCCAATATGATTCCATACATAATCCCCCCCCACCCCCTTCAAATTTACAGGATCTATGATAGATGATACATGCACATGGCAACAGTGCTACAATGATGCTGTCAGACATTGTTCTGGATGCTTCTGTCTATATCTCTGAAACCATGCTGTAAGCTACAGGTTTAGAACTGACTGAATGGTGTACATGTAATGTAAAAATAAATACTGTAGCATGGCAAGAGCGTACTATGGAAGGGGCAGTACGTTCGGAGAGTACCAAAACACTACCTAGCAGTACAGTACCCCACCTCAACTTGTTTGAAGGCAAAGCTGAAGCTCCAGGTGTGGCATTAGACTTATCGGCCTTCTAGGTAACAGAGGGTGCCACCGAAAGTTGAACACTGCAATCTTACTGGATGCCCCATTTACTTTTAATGGTCGCTTTCATCATTGCCCATATAAGGCAAATCCCTATATTCTTTGCGAGAATTGGATTAAATTGCCCGCGGTGCAAATGGATACGTATATGAGATTGTTTCCAGCCACAACAGCCACAAGCGATTTGCAGTAGAAAAGGAATTTCAAATGAAATATAATGTTAACTGCACATTTGACATTTGAGCTGGGCTTTAGAAAAGTGAACCAGAGGATAAATAGTCAATGAAACACCACCCTTTGGATTGACAGAAGCAATCTAGATTGGCATCATGAAAATGGAAAATTGTTGCTAAGATACAGGGTTTCATTTATGTCGAGCAGGCTAGCTATAACATTAGCTTGTTTACTATAACATAAATAATGTTTTAAAAAAATGCATATGCCTCCTGTTTTCCAAAGGGCCTTTGAAAATCAAACTGCCCAGTTCTCTCCAGTTTCTATATTTAATGGCAGCACTCAGGTTTCTTTTTCCCTCTGGCAGCTAAGTCTGTGCAGTAGAACAACTTGCATTATTGTGAAACAATGTGATTTGTGTGACTGAGGATGATTGGCAGGTTGAATCTCTTGTCAATCAATCTTCTTTGGTACCACATTCACAGAGGAACCCTATGTCTTAATGTAAGAAATGATGAGGCATGTGTCATATGTTGCTGGAAAGCAAATGTTCCTCACCTCTGACCCTTCCCAGATTCCCTTGCATGTCTTGCACTAAAAATATTCCTTACATGCAAAATACCTTGAGAGCTATGGCAAGATTTAATTACAATTCAAGTTATTCTATGACATAAGGGTTATGGATTCTTTACAAGAAACCCAGGATGGAAGGGGATGATCTTATGAAAATTTGTGTACATGGGGAATGGGGGAAAAAAAACTAATCAAAAAGACGACTTTGGACAACGATATCAAGTCATTTGTAGTTCAGGCACCATTTTAATTTGTTTTGCTCTCTATGACCAGAGACAAAAGCACTGAAGCATATCAACATATCTTCAACTGGATGTGTCCTCATAACAGACCGCAAAGATTACACACAGCTCAAGGCAGACATTGAACCTAGTTAGTTTGTGTCAATTAATTAGAATACAGTTTCATTCTTATGACACAATCTTTCATCAGCAGGACTGTTGTCTTTGTTGGATATCTGCAAATCAAAAAATTACCCGTGTTTTTTTTTTCCCAGGTGATACATTGGAGAGCAAGTCTCTCTCCTTCATAGCCACAATCTTTTTAAGATGAGATAAAATATGAAAACAAAATGGTAAGGTTTCTAAATTAAATCCAAACCACATTATCATTGTTATTTATTTATTTTTACATCGCTCCAAGGAACTACTCTAAGATGGTTGATGTTAGCCATCGCTGTTTTCCGAATGACGACAATTGGAATAAAACAATCTCAATTTAGAAGACACAAGAAAATGTAATCCAACACAAAATCAATACAGAGACTCCATATGCACCGGGGAATCATTGTGGGGTTTTTTTTCTTATGTTAAAAAGTGCTCGAGGATAGACTGGTCCTATTTTCGGAGAGGTAGGAGGATTTCTGTCTCCACAACCCTCATTAACATCAGCCTTCTCCCGCATTACACTCATCACAAAACGGCTAAATTTATTTACAGCCCACCTGGTCCGGAATATCACTCACTGCCTCCAGCCGCTCTGAAGACAATTACGGGGCAAACAGCCCGGAAAAAGATCTCTTAAGAACACCGTTTTGCCGGCTTTATCGATGGGAATAGCATTACCGCCGATTATGAGGGCAAAATTTGTTTTTTTTGTAATGCAACACATTGACTGGTAACCCGACCGTCCCAACCCCCCTCGTCCAACCCCCCCCACCCCGCCCACCCCCACTCTCAGACAGTCTTTAGCGCTGCCATCGCAAGCTAGTCTGGAAACATCTATAACGCCCCGGCCGGACGAGCGAAGCTAGTGTTTCACTGTAAGTAGAGGAGCTCGGCGCGCTAATGTCGTTTCGCTAAATGGTCGACTTAAAGGTCAGTTGGAAACAGACTTCCTGCACAATGCCGGCAGTGTTGAAAATAGATTTACTATTTATTGAGTGCGGATCAAGCCGGGGAATACACAGGCATCCGACGCTCGCCAGAATCCATTCTCCCAAGACCGAGTGCAATAAAAACATTCCCCGGGCATGCGCTCCCTTCCACTGCACTGCATTGACTGGACTCCGGTAACCTGAGCCAGCCGCATCGCGGCTCACCAGGAGCGAGGCCGCGCTCTCCATCCAGCTCTGCGCTCTTTTCTTTTCTTGCTTCCTCTCAAAAACACATTACGGCAGTACACCCCAGCAGACGGCTGTTTCGTTTACTGCCGGTTTTCCTTTGGCCCACCGCCGCCTGAAGACCGAGGACCAGAAAAGCACCGGTCAAAAATGCACAGACTTGCGGCCAACTGACAGCAACCCCCCGCGGGGTCTGACGTCCCTTTTTAAAACAACTTTGTTCAACGTCCTAAACGAAGAAAAAAAGGCTAAGTGTAAAAGTGGGGTCTTAATTGGTTATTTAATAGTATTTGGTGTCTGTTGAAGTAATTGTAGTAAATAGATCCTCATAAATCCATCTGAAATCAACAGGGCTTAAAATGATGTTTGCGTGTAGAACTTACCATTGACATTTGCTCAACAGATGCTCTTTTTGAGAGGCCTTACTTGGCTGGCTTTTACCTATCATCCATTATATGACTGGATATTAAAATAATTCTATTTAAGCAACATGCTCATGTGCTACAGCAGGATGTTTAAAGCTACAAATGATTGCCTAAGCCTGTTCATTTTTTCCTCTGTTTACTTTTTCATCAGCTTCCAACTACAACTTGTTCTCCTTAAAACATTAAGTAAAATATTTTGAAACTCTAAAATGTTCCATTCTAGTGTGAAGGATGGATAGCATTAGTCATTCTGCTAATGTTTCGCTCGAAATAAATGGTGCAACCCACTGAATAGAAAATATAGTAGCAAACAATACAGGGGGAAGGAGCACTGTACACTCAAATAATTCTGTACCTTGTTTTACCCTTGCTGTGTCTAGCACTGAAAATATAGCATTTTAAAAATGTTTTACCACTTGGTTCAGACAGAAACACAGAGCATCCCTGTTCATTACCTTTGAATTAAGCACTTAAAAGTTGAACATCGTAAAATAAACAATCGATATGGGACTAATTAGTGAATATCATTTAGAAATATTTTTTTTCCCTTGTCTTCTGATTGTCAAGGATATATGATACATTTTTACCTAAATGAAATGGTTTTCAAGGTTCTCAAATTCAAAAAATTATATATTTTTAAATGACTTACAGATTCAGGTGAAATATGCTAATGGGATGTTTTAGTGTGTTTTTTTTTATAATAAGGTGTTGTAATCATGCATAACAGTAAATTCCCAGCTGAAGAGGAGCTGGGCAGCTGAGGTCCTGTTAGCATCGAGCTGCTGGGGGAGCTCTCTGTAGTTCACCTTCAATGGAAACCCCCCCACCGCCTTGAACACTTTGAACAGAAATGACAGAGGAGAACTACTGGGACCGCATTATGATTCAAATGATTCAACATTAATAATAATATCTTTAATTCCAACATTAGTAACTGCAATCATTAATGTATGAATAATCACCGTTATGAAAAGCATTATCAATAATTGTATGAATAATGTACATGCATAATGAATGATCATAGCCTGCAGGCATAATCTGGTGTCTCTCCTCTTATCCAGAACACAGAGGCTGCGTTGTAGGAGAGGCAGGAATGATCAAATAACGGCACGCACACCGCTGGCCTAACATCGTCTCCCTTTCTCTTGTCTGGTTTTTTTTTTTTTTTTTTTTCCTTTCCCCAAAAGTGCGACAGACGCGTCTTTAAAGCGTCGCTCGCTCTCTCGCGCGTCGGGTACGAATTCACAGACGTGCCCGGCCCTTGCGCGACTTTGTCAGGAAGCCGGCCGCGGTACGCGGGAACAATGGGAATTAGCATCCCCGCGTTCCCCTGCTTTATCGGAGCTAATAAGAGCTTCCTGCATCTGTGCGCCTCTCCCCGCTCCTCATCTAGATTACGCATTATCGCACAGCACCTGCCCACCTCAGCCTGCCATTCATATGGAGATTTAGCTGGATGTATGCACGGTGCACAGTGTCACTTTTCATATTATTATTATTATTATTATTATTACTACTACTATTATTGCACCTACATTTTTTATTTATATGTACATTCATATTATTGTATAATGCAGACACTATTTTTGTACATGCAAATAAACATTTATTTTTTGTTCCTGTTATCAGATGGAGAAGATTATCCGGCACTATCATATTGTGACAATGAGTAGAGGAGAAACCTCCATTGGTCTCTCTGTGTGGAACAGCCTTGTTGCAATCCTGACATGTTTACTACTGTTACAGCCGGTTTGCACAGGCCCCATGCTAATATGACAGTAGTTGGTCAGTAATATGATATAAAGTGTAGTAACATTGGTGTTCTGTCAGGAGGTTGTGTTTTTAAACCACAAGTTTTACCTGCAAGATGCTTATTATAAGTTATTTCATGAAATACTGTAACTAGCAGTGGAAATAGATCAGTTACAAAATGGAGGGCTTGCTCTATAAATCAGCTTGGACTAGAACATAAGACACACAGGTGCATGTGAAACCAGCTACAGTTATGTACCTCACAGCATAAGGTTCACTGTGTTGTCACCACCATTTCCATGTAGGTCATAAAAAGTGGGTCATTTTCTTCCTGTGTTCAGTTAGGTGGGGGTTGAAGGTGGGATGGGGGGGGGGGGTATATTCATTGGGCAAGACTGAAAAATCAGAGCCCTCCAAAGAAGACCACATTGAGAGATCAAATTCTCCCTGGAACATTATCTTCCCGAGACAGTGAGCAATGAGCAAAGTGAAGGTGCGGGGGACAAATTAATGAATAAAGGGGTTCTTTGCAGAGGCTCTCTGGCAGGGCAAGGCCTCCCAGGTTCTGGGGCAATCTCTCAGTGTCACTGGCAGTGGCAAGGCCGATTCAATTAAGATTAAGCGAGCGGCGGGGGAGGGGTGAGTGGCAGGGGTCAGTCGAGTTTTAGCGACTAGCGACTTATTTTCTTTCGTTCAGGTGGGAGGCCGGCCTCCCGCTGCCAGGCTGACAGAGCGCCCGGAGAACGTCTGGATAGGGGTCCGTCTTCACTTCACTCCATCGACTCATTATCGCTCTCTCCAAAAAACCAAACAAACTCTACTTTTTAGTGCTGAGTTTGCTGTTTAGCTTGAAGATTGCATGCAAGGCACTGATCGTCTCCATTCGACCGTGTTAGCAAGAGTTGAGGCACATCCATCCACACACACATCACTCACTGTTCACGCACGCACTCATACCTATGGGCAATTCAGAGTCTCCAATTAGCCTACCTACATGTCTTTGGACTCTGGGAGGAAACCGGAGTACCCAAAGGAAACCCACGTGGACACAGAGAGGAGCTGAGGTACTGCAATATTAAATAGTTGCCAATGTGAGCGTACGTGTGCAAGCCTTGCATTTGATGATTCTCAGGCTAGGGCCACTAGGAATTCCTTCATAAGTAACTCACCACCCAGATGTTAGGCTTTCTCTATCGGTTCTATCTGGACCTCTTCCTCATGGTCACTTTCATTTGGATCTTGATGGGGAGAAATATATGCCTCTTATGATGTGTTCTAATCATCGAGAAGTACCAAGAAATGTGCGACTTTCTTTTTTTCTTGGCACCCAGCTTGGGGCAGTGCACGTCCCACCCCGATCTGAAATGCCCAACCATCTGCCACCGCAGCCTTGTTAACTTGCCCATGCTACTGCTGATTTGGGAGAGTGTGGATGACCAAGCGTCTGCATTTCACCACTCTCGAGTGACCCCTACTGGTAAATCAAGTGCCTGTAGACTGAATGTTAAAGCTGCAAATGAAAGGTCTTCCTACATCTCCACTCTACACAAGCTAACTCTAGTCTGCGGTGTGAAAAGAAGCAGCTGACGACACCACGTGTTTCCGAGATGTTGCCAGCTGCTTCTTTTCACGCTGCAGACTACAGTTAGCTTGTTTAGAGTGGAGATGTAGGAAGACCTTTAATTTGCAGCTTTAACATTCAGCCTACAGGCACTTGTTTGACCAGTAGAGGTCACTCGAGAGTGGTGAAATGCAGACCTCTAACTGTCTGATCCCTCCCATACCCTGGGTGATGTAATCTGCAATTGTGTATTGTCCTATAGAGCTGCCAGCCACAGTCAGCACTGGAAAGGCCCAGAGACTAATGGTGCTCATCCATAAACCACAGTGTGGTACTTTAACTGAATGAGTCACCCAGCAGCCAAAATGTACTGTTTTCAAAATGACTCAGAGAGGGCCTGCTAAGACATTGGGTTCTGGCGTGTGGATGACTGACTATGCCAAAGCAGACTCCGACTGCCCAGTTCAACTGGTGGATTGCAGGGTGGGAAAAAGTGGCAGCTACAGAGGTCACCGAGAGCATGGGTATTGAAGCACAGCTGGTGACACCATTTGTTTCAGAGGAGAACCGCAAATGTCTCCATTCTTGCAGACAGTTAGACATTCCAAAGTAGAGTGGAAACTGGATATGTATACGCTCGGTTTTTTTTTTTTTTTTTTTTTTTTTTTTTTTTTTTAATAAAAAAAAAAGTTTTGGGTGAATGTTTCCTCAATACACTGACAATTCTTGAGGCATTATCAGCCGCTTGAAAGCCTTTTTTGAAGGGTGTCAAAGAAGGGATCTCTGACCAATCAATGAGACACAGCATTTACTGGCTCTAATATATACTTCATTTGGTGGTGCAACAATGTGCTGACCTCTGAACTCTGGGGCACCGTTACTCTGGCCGGGTGACAGTGGCACAGCTGCAACTCATAACAGTGCCCCAATAAATGCCGGGCAGCCAATGAGCAGCCTTCGGTGGCCAAGAAGGGCCGGGGCAACCAGAAGCCTTAACTCATTATAGCCCATTGTTACACTCAAACGATCACCACACAGGCTGCCACTGAATGGCAAAACAGGGTTTAATAGCCCACAAAGAGACTTCAAAGGCGATTACAATAGAGCAACACAGGCTGCTAACCTTGCAAGTCATTTTACCACTTATAGCATAATTGAGGAATGCCTCCATTGTTCGGCTGAAGTGAGAATGCGTGTAATTACTCTCTCTTTAAGAGACATTTTTGCATTTGAAAAAGCACATAAACAGTAATTGTGAAAAGCATTCTGCCTGACACATTAAGCGCACTGAATGAAAGCATGCATTGCATCTATTTTGGAGACCATGCTCATTGCTTGAGAACAAACCTAATAGAATGAATTGTGCCAACCCACTATTTATGAACTAGAAGGGTGTCGGATTTCTCTGGCCTTTTTTTTGGGGCAAACATATTACAATACTGTGCCAGTGAATTTGAGTGGAGTTATTAAGATACTTGTTTATGCTGTTGAATGGTTAGTTCTCACACTTTGTGTTTCTTTGTGCCTAAAAAGATATTTGGCCATTGTGCCTCTGTATGTTGAAGTGTAGTATCACCACACTGTGTGTAGCTGTTGTCTTGAGTGGCACGTCACTGCACTCTGTGTCGTGGTGTGCTTGTACAACATTGGTTTTACCACCATGTTTGTGTAGAAAATTATCGCATTGTGTGCATGTGTTTGAGTGGAAAGTTCACACAGAGTAGAGTTACCACTTTTTGTTCATGTCTATGTTTTCGGGTGGAGATTGTGTTGACTTAGAATTTGACTGGGCAGCGAAGAAGTTGTGTGAATATTTCAGTTACTCAGAGAGCTGCAGATGTATCTGAGTATAGAGCTGCCATGTGTGTGCTTTTGAGTGGAGGTGGCACGATGTGTATCTGTTTGAGTGGGAAGATTCCACCTGCGTGTCTATATATCTGTGACAAGGGGGTGACTAGTGGGTTAGAAACAAACTGTGCACATGTGTTTGAGTGAGTGTGTTTCAGTGGAAAGTTATCACACTATGTACATGTATGTATGTTTCCTTTTATATGTTTGAGTGGAGTTATTGTGCTGTGTGTGTGTGTGTCTGTGTCTGTGTGTGCGTGTGCACGCATGCGCATGTACATGTCTGCATGTGTGTGCACATGCAGGCATTTGTGTGTGTGTCTCTATGCATGTGTTTGTGTAGATGTCTGTTAGTGTTTTGTGTAAATTGATGATGATGGCATTAGCTGTTCCCGAGGAGAGCTCTGGACAGCCTAGCACGGCACTTATTGGTTCCCTGATGCCCGGGTGAAGTTCCCAACCCGGCTTTCTTTAACTAGCCACCTAATCATCCTCAGTAATTCCATATCTTACCTCTAGACTTCATATGTGGTGAGTATTCTGGTGGAAGAGAACAGCTGCTACATATCACATAGGTGGAAGCTGCACTTTGGTCGTGATTGAAGTAAGCCTCTCCCCTTCAAAGTACAGAGCTTTCAGACCATGATTACTTCATATGTCCAATCCATTATTATTGCCCTTGGCCAGAGACCGTTGCAAAAGAGTACCACCTTCGGACCTCATGAAACATACGTATGATCAGATTTAATCAGAAACTGTGTAAATACATTTCCACGAAAATGTCAGCATTCATCTTTTAACAATTATAGGCATAAATACTGGTTTTAACTATACTAACAAACCTTTGTCAAAAAGCACAAAGCTTTCAGTAGTTTTCATTTTTATTTAGTTTTCAATTTTGATTTAAATTTCAGCTACGTTTTAGTTAGTTTCAAGAGCTAGTTTGCTGGTTTTAGTTTAGTTTTATTTATTTATTTATTTATTTATTTATTTATTTGAACTCTTGTTTTTAATTTTACTTCAGTTTACAATAATGCGTTCTTCATACCTAGTTTTTCATCTTAGTTTTAGTTTGCAATAATAACCTTGTTGGGACCATGTGTAATTAATATTGTTTATTGGTAAAAACTGACTGATGGTGATGTTGATTGATGATGATATATATAGACCCACAAGTGTGCAGTCAAACCCAACACTGCTGCTTTTGGATTACTTGGCTAACTGTGCCTTGGGGAGTGAGAGCGCCTTTAGGGACCGCACAGATAAGTTCACGGAGAGTGATGAATTGCTAATGTTTGCCCTCGACCCCTAAGTCAGCATGTCATTTATGGGACTGCTAAGTTGTCTCCTCATGCTAATCACATGAACAGGCATGCACATCAAATTGGGCACAAAAACGAAGGTCTGCACATTTCATGAATCCAAAGTTTGTTTTTCGCAAGAACTTTTAAGAACAAAGAACAAAAGTAAGAAGAATTTAAGAAAAGTGCTGCAAGGCCAATTGTTTTGGAACCATGCATGCTTAGTGACTTTTAAATCCAAAAAAATGTCTGCAATTCCATACGTTTGTTTGTATGCACTTTACTATACAGCTTACAACATGCATTGTTATTTAATGTTGATCATAATTGTAATTCTATTATTTTGGAAGTATATTGGCCACATTTTTTGCACAAACTTTAAAAAATAGTTACATTACATTACATTATAGGCATTTAGCAGACGCTCTTATCCAGAGCGACGTACAACAAGTGCATAAGTTTCATGATGTAGAGGCGCAAAAGAAACACTAGAGTGAAGTAAGGATCGTAGTGCCAGAAGTGACCACATCGATCAGGACTCCAACCCTGTAGAGTAAGTAGTTAAAGTAATAATCTCGAAGATTTTCATTAAAATAAATGTCTGTTAAGTCACTATCTATCGCTGAATTAGGTACCACGATGGTGATTGAGCCTATTATTATATTAATTTATATTATTATTATTATAATTTATGATTAAAGAACTGGGTGTCTGTGGCGACATTCCCGGGAAAAAATCACAAGCGGCACATAGATAGTGACGCGTTTTCCATCACCCATCAGTGGTTGGTCCGCTAGAGAGGGTAGGCGGAGCTAACGCAACAGGCTTGCTCTTCAACTCAGGCTTGCTCTTCAACTCACTTGTGTGTGAGCGGCGTGTCCGGTGTCTGCTAGCGTTAAAGGTGGGGCGGTTATGGAGCCCGAATAAGTTTTTGTGTAACATGAGAGGTCATATTATTTGTTGATGTAGATTTCGTATTACATTTGTATTACAATTCGTATTACAATTACATAGCTATTTGCACAGCTAACGCTAGCTACCGGACCATGTCAATAAAGGCAACATTAGTTTAGACAACGTTGCGCACAGTATCCATCTCTCATATCAGGTAATATTGCGTTAGCTAGCTAGCTAATGTAATTAACACAATCTAATGTCAGCTAATAATTAGAAAAAACGCTAGCTAACGCTACCGACCGGTACCGACCTCGCAAACCGTCTCTCGAATGCAATGCTACCTTGTTGCAGCGTTGCAATGCAGCTAACTAAAGGTCAGTTCAGATCAATGATTCGCAACGAGACTGGATGCAACTTGCAAAATTCCAAGACATCTGATTGTAAACGTTGTAAAACTGCACTTGGCGATTTGACATGGTGGGTCTTTTGAGACCCCAGGCAACGGCTTCAGAGGCTCTGCAACTAACCAGTTCACACCGCTGCAATTTTCTCTGCAACATTCTAAAACCGTTTTGTCTCGTTGCGAATCATTGATCTTAACTGGCCTTAACGTTACCGTTATTTACATTGCCATCAAGTTCATCAATATATAAACCGGGGTATAGGTGGAGCAGAGCCGGTTCTGATTTCTGTGTAAAGATGTCAAGCCGGAGAAAACTGAATGAAAGAATACGGCAGTATGGATTAGCGTAGTTATTATTTTATTACGCTTCCTCATATGTTCCTTCAGCCTTGATGCCCTTTTTTGATGAAATCTCCTTTGTTTTTGTTTTATTCTTCTTATTGCTAATTTAACACCCAGCTCAGCTTTATTCTCAATACAGTTTAGCTAGCAAAACCAGAAACAAGGCAGTTGTTTCAAAAATATCACACAACAATCATTCACGATGATGATGCACGAGATACATAATTGCACGAGCCACAGCGAATCCCACAAATTCTTCTCTGCAGTGTAAAAATGTTCATACCGAGCAAAAGGTGGATAAAGAACGTTTGTGGAAATTGATCATCACTAATTCTACCCCAGGTCTGCTACAGCATTTTAACCCAGCTCGGCAGTGTAAAGACAGCTTAAGTTAGCCTAATGTTAGACAATGAATGAGTATGTACATAACGTTACTTGTATAACACCCATTTTTTATTCAGTAAATAATAAGTGTAATAGTTGGCGTGGCCCAGGTGCCAACTGACTGACGTCACACAGACGACACTGGTTGGATCCGGTTGGGTCTATGGGAAGTGAGGTCCAAAAACACACCTGCAATTACCGCTTCTCGCCATTGGTACCGCCAAAGAGAACGAAACTGAAATCTTCGAGATTGTAACTTTAATTAAAATATTATTGAAACTCAGTATTTAAATGTACTTGCAGAAAGTAAAATTATAGGGCAGCTTGTGCAGTGAGTAGCTGCACAGATGTCACTCTGAACAGGCCAAGCCAGTAAAGCTTGGACTATTCTAACATCTCACTGGCCTACTACCTTGTGCTACCGGGCCACTGAAACAGAATTCTGCTGCCTGGTCTCCAACCTGTAAATGGTTGGAGACCAGGCAGTCATGCCATGTGACTTTTGAACATCATTTACTGGCTTCCCGTTGGCTGCCACATTCAATTCAGAACACTCACTCTGGCACGGCAAGCTACGAATGCTACTGCTCCTTCTCGCCCTCTGGAATGACATTCCCCAGTCAGTCAGGCAGACTGTCTTCCACAAATGTCTAAAACTCACCATTTTAGACTATGTTTCTATTTAATAAAAAAGATCGAACTAACCCTTCTCTCCCACAATCTTTTAGGTCTTGAAGCATGCACCTTGATGGTGATGATTGTAGCTTTGAATATCTGTCACTCTAGTGGTGTTGGCTTATAATGTGAATTCACTTTTCAAAGTTTATTTGGCTGAAAGCCTCTGCTTAATGACTGAAGTGGAATTGTAAGCATGCTAGCTAAAGAGGATTTGGTGCTGTGCACGTGTGTGAATGTGCATGTGCGTGCGTGCATGCATGCGTGCAGTAAGGGCGTGGTATAGGTGGCAGAGACCCAACTGCAGACACCCCTCGGCTTGTACGTGCACAACATTTTTACACACATTTTTATGTGCGTATGTTTGCAGGCATGCACACACATGCGTGCACATACTCACGTGTACGCAAACACAAACACGTGCACCCACACTTGCACACACACTCAAACCCCCCCCCACACACACACACACAAACACACACACATGCACATGCAGGGAAGGACTGACATGACTGCTTATTTCTCCGGTAGAGGAGCACATTGTTCTCTTAACCCGGGCCCCGCCTCCTCTCTCATCACCACCGGTCCCCCCCAAACACCGCGTACAGCACGTACGGATCCATTCATAAACGCGGCCAGATGCCTCACGCGCACAGTACTGTTCGCATTTACGTTCGCCGCCGCTCCTCCAGATGTTGCGATTTGTCCGCTCGTCCCCCAGCCTCGACACACCGCGGAGAGAGAGGTGTTGCTCAAGACCCCTGAACCGTCGGGAAGGACCACGTGCTCCGCGTCTCACTTTTTTCCTTTCAACGCTCGCCCAAAACCTCTGCCCGAGCTTTCTCCCGAGCCGGGGGTCGCCCGGCTTTGAACCGGCGCGTTTGATTTGCTGGGCTCAGATTTGTGAACAAATGTTTCTTTGAGGAGACAAAAGGAGGAAAGGGGAGGGCGAGAGCCTGCTCGGTTTCTTCGTCGTAGGCGATTTCTTGGCGCGCCTTCGCCGATCCGCCCGCCCGGCGAGCGAAGTCGGCGAGCTTACCGTACGCGCAAAGCGTCTGAGAGAGCGCCTTTGATCTGAACAAAAGCGGGGGCCCCGGTTAAACGACGACGGGAATAATCAGACATTACAGGCTTTCATCCCTCACCTGTCTGAGATCATTATGAATACACAGAGAGTTTGGCTTTAGGCTAGAAACCCACAACACGCAGCAGGACACCGGCGACAGCCTTATTGAATCCGAGCCTTCCTCCGCAAGGTTCGTGAGTAATTTCTTCCGAGAGATACCGCAGTCGATACCGCCGCGAGACTCCACGCCGCCCGCCCGCGCTAGCCTCCGTCCTCCATTTTGTTTACTGTTTTTTTTTCCTGCCATTGCTGTTGTTCGGCATGGAAGATGGCAGCCTCCGTGCTACCTGTGCCCACCCGGTTTAACATAAGCGCCTTGCTAAACGGACAACCGACCCAACAGTGTGGAAAACGATTGCGCGCCCCTCGGTGCGTCTTGCATTTGTGGAGGAGCAGGCGGTGGCAGAGGAAAAAAGGACGCGAAGGAGCGGGCCAGGTGGAGGAGCGGCTCGTTGGGGAAAGCGGAAAACCGAGCGAGGGAGGCGGAGGAGTGGGCGGGGTCGAGGAGGTGCCAGCACGATCGCGGTGAACCGCAGAGACGTCGCCTACATCATCGTCTTTTGTCGACTGCATTAACGCCGGACCGCCGGAAGGGGCGGTCCTTTGGCAGAGGTGAGGCAGTTCGCGGCTACGCGCCAGGCGAACAGATCACCCTGTTTGCCTTTTTGAACTGGCCCAGCACGTTTGGAAAAGGGGGCGACGGCAACAAAAGGCACTAATGGCTTTACAGAGGTTCCATGCTGATAATAGCCCATTACAGGCCTTCCCTCCCTTTGAAATGGCTAATAGGCCTGATCAATTGTATTTCTGTGCTAAGCATTCTCCTAATTTATGAGTCTTTCTACTGTCTTCACCCACAGACGACCTCTCAATTAGGGCTGTGACTCTAAGCCCAGTGTGGCTGTTTGAGTTGGAGTGTGGTTATTTGGGTTTTTTCATTGGCATTGTGTGGATGGGCCCATTTGGGTACCTTACTGTAAAATGTTCATCAGAAAGAAAAAAAAAATAGGGCTTCAGAAAAACTTTAATAAAATAAAAAATTATGACTACAGAATAAAAGATTTCTTATGACAATATACCAAAAACAAACAATGCTATGTATTTTATTGTGCGAGTGTGTGTTTGTAGGTGATTTGGTGTGCGTGTTTGACCACACATGTGAGTGTGTGTGTTTGTGTCCAATGTATAAGTGTTGATGATTAAGCGTATTTTATTGTTTTTGTGTATGTGTGTGCGTTCATATGGAATTTGTGTGACTGTGGTGGACTTGATCTGTGTGTGCTAATGTTTACAGGTGGGTTGTTCGGTATGTTTGCCTGTGTGCATATTTGTATTGAATGTGTGTGAATGTGTGGGTAATTTGGAATGTGTATTTGATAGTGCGTGTGTGTGTGTGTATCAGTGTGACTGTGTTGGTGTGCAAGTGGGCAGGTGTGAGGCAAATGCTGTAAGGGGATCACGCAGTAATCTTTTTGGCTGCTGATGACTTTTCACACCTCTCTAAGACAACTTAAGCCCCCCACTAATTACAACACATCTGCTCTCGGAGAAAGGTATTCTCGTCATGTGGTTTAACAAATACTCTCACATTCATAGGGACACATACCTAATGAGCAGGGAGACACAGGGTACTTAACATTTCCTGATTGACATCACCTACAGAAGCTCCATCACAGTGGGAGACATGGATTGCTCCTCATCCATGTCTTTACTCTTGGTTTTCAGAAGACAAGAAAAAAGAACAGATGGCAACTTCAAAAAAAAAAACAGCAAACTTTCATGGTTGGAATGAGTGTGGATGTGCTCTACCATTGATGATGCATTCTAGCTTGTTGTTAGTTTTTTTTTTTTATTAGAAAAAAATATTTAAAGGTAAGCCTCACTCTAGTTTTTGAAGTAGGACAGATTAAAAAATTAAAATCTAAAAAAATTAAATTAAAAAATACATTCCATTTTGGTTTCAAATTTTGATGTCTGTTGTGACCAGCTAAGACCACAAACCTACCAAAAGGAAAAGGCTGCTAGGCGAACAGAACGGCATTCGGAAAAGTAATGCAAAAAAAGACTTTGGGAAGGTTTCCATGTAACTTGAAGGAAACCTGCAGTGAATTTTCTGTACAATGCCTTTAAATCATATACCTGAGAGTTTACATAATGGGCAGAAATTGTGCATCTTCAATGTCACAGAACTGATGGAAGGGTAAACCCCAATCCCCTTACAATTCATATGTGAATTTCACATCAAAAGGTAGAATCCAAGGCTTTTGTCGCTAAAAGTGTCTGAAACGGTTTTAAATTGTTAACCGTCGTTGCTTGCCTTTAAGGTTCGGTTCACGTGAAGGGCCCGCATTTTAGAGCGAGATGAAAGTTAGCAGAAGCTCCGGAGTCTTCCGTGGGCTGATGTGACAGAGAAGGAGCCCCCAGTTGTGGCGGTTTGTCGAGAACTGCCAGAGTCAATTTCGCTGTGTAGATATCTGTTTTCCTCAAACATTCCTAAAAGCTGCTAAATTATTTACGCCGTGGAAAAGCCACTGACAGACACAAAACCGTCGAGCTCTTGTCTGCATCTCTCTGGATTACCCAACATCTCGGAGAGAGGGCAGACGTAAATCTCCATCCTCGGTAATCAAATGCCAGAGCTACGTGCCCCATTCCCCCTTGAGACACAATATATCCTTATTGGCAAGTCACTCTATTAAAGTCAAAGGTCATTCTTTGGAAATATTAAACTTATGAAGCTTCTCAGCCCTGCCCACATCCAAGCATGGCAAGAAAGCGCAAAAAAAAATGTGTAGTGTGATTACAGCTTCCTCCTCTGTCCTTTAAGAATTAACCCAAAGGCTACTCCTTTATTCATCTCACACATCCCCTGCCTCGGTGTACAAAAGATCCAGTTATTCCACAGAATATTAAAGCTAGCCTGCACGTACAGCTTCACACACACACACACACACACACACACACTCGCACACACACACACACACACATAAAGCAAGGGTTATTTATCTTCAGTGTTGTGTATGAGAGATGCCATGTAAGTCCCAGCAGACCTCATGTATTTCAGTGAAAATCAGGTCTGGGGACCAGGAGAACCTTGTAGCTGCTGTATACTATCAAACAACAGGAAAATTCCTTTGAAACCACACGTCTTTCTTTGCAGCTGACACAGCTGCTTAACGGTCAGGGGAGCGGGGTCACTTTAATTACAATCACTCTCCCTTCGACATCGTACACTAACCGGAGGTCCTCGGTTTTCAGACGGACCCCATCAGCTGTCCGAACTTCCCAGGGGTGTGTGTGGGG
>NC_049205.1:34423410-34443410 GCF_013347855.1 Anguilla anguilla | reverse complement strand
CTTCCATTTAAAATTTGTGTCTTTTGTATTATTGCACTATGCCCTTGAATTTAGCATTTGCAATTTAAAATATGATAAAACTTTATTAGGATGCACTGATTTGATATAAGCCAAATACAGGTATGCTGGGCCCAGGTGTTCTGTGGTAACCCTTTTTATACCTGCGTCTACATTACTGCTGACTGCAGAATATACCTGATCCACCAATCAGAAGCAGGCAATGTATCACATGTCCCCTTAAAGGTCACTAGGCTGCAAAGCCTCTCAGATATGGACATTAGGAAAGGCAGAGCTTTTATTACTTTTAGAAGCATTACCCGTTTGGGTTGGGGCTGGCCACCCCTGTCACTCAGCAGGTGGGGTCTCGGCACGCTGGCTAATCTCACCATGGAGCTAACAGTGAGGATCAATGGCATTTGAACTGCGCGGAGATTGTTTGTGTGAGGTATGCAGCCGCCCCGCACCCCACACACAGACGCACTCGCACAACCGCCCCCCGCGACTCCCCCTTCTTCTTTTCCCCGTTGTGTTTCGCTGTGATCTACCAGTCATGTATGTGATTGGATTTTGGCTTAACAAAAACCTGAAATTACACACCTATTGTATCCGAGCTTAGCCTGGTTGCATCGCGATAGCGGCGGGCTCCTCCGCGCTCCTTTGGCTGCCGTTTTTGGCTCCGATCCTGCCCTGCCTCTTTCCAGGTTGCGGCGGGGGAGCCCTAATAGGATTAGGCGCTCTCGTCTCCGGAAGGCGTCCGCCGTCGTGTTTGGCGGCCTGCTAAACGGTAGAGGAGCAGGGCCCGAAGGCTGGGGCCTGGAGCCTGGAGCCCGAAGCCTACGGCCTAGAGCCAGCACCCCGACAGGACACCACCCTTGAGCGCTGGCAAGGCAAAAATGGGCACACCATATTGGACACCCCCCATGATTCCGGAACATTTGTAGTCTTCCTGAGCTTCTGGGGCTATGCTAACACACATGCAGATAACGCCAGGTGTAGCTAACACGCCGTACAAACCCGTACATCCCTGCTGGGGAAAAGAAAGCAGCGATCTTCAAGGAGATGCGAAGACTATTATTAGCAACTGTGGTATTAATGGCCCCAGAAACAGAAGTAGCAATGTTAATAACGGGCGTAAGTGGTAACATTAGCAGACGCTACAGTTACGCGTGTTACGGTTCTCTTTGAATGCGCGTAATTAAATCTGAAACCCCCGAGTTTGCTCGTCGAACATGCGCCAAGGTCAAAGGGGCGAAGTGAAAAGGATCTGCTGGCACGGCTTTACCGCGTTTCAGAGCGCGGCGTGTCGGCGTCCAGCGGGAAAAAACACCTGTTCGGCGATACCTCGCGGAAATGTTCGGAGGGTCAGTTTCAAGTCCCCTAGCTGAAAAGCAACCTCTGACGCAGGCTGGAGCTCAAATATGCACCGCTCCTATGGGACAATATTATTTCGGAGGAGGGAAGCATTAGGCAGCCCATATATATTTTCATACGCACTGCACATTGTGAGCAACCTGATATCGGCGCTTGAAACGGAGAAGAAGATTTGCTCCCTGCTTATTCCCGAGCCACGCTACCTGGCTATGCGGGATCCTGCTGGAGTTTTGGGGAGTGACCTGTATTTTAAAGGGAAGCGAGCTGTCCTCCTCTCCCTGCCTCCCTTAGCCCCAGACCTGATGGATGAAAATGAGCGTATCATTCAGGTTATGATAGTGGACCCTGATTGCTCCCACTGTCCATGACATTCACTTAAACTATTAACACTTTAATGGGAGTATTCATATGTTTCTGCAAACTGCAGCGCCCCCTTGCTTCAAGGAGGATTTTATGCATCCCCTCTCTCACTAACACAACGGAATACAAATGATGTACATTTTCTCTTCTTCTGTGGTGGAGGTCCAAGGGTCTGCAATGCAAGCGAGACCCCTTTGGCCAGTATATCTGCCCGATATCCTCTCTGCCAGTCATTGCATTTCATAGTCAGCTCTGGTTTCATTTCCAGAGCCCGAGGAGCACCGTATGAATATCAGCCTTCAAACTGCGCCTGACACACTGACCGTGCCCCTCCTTTCACAGGTACAGCACTTCAGCATTAAAGATATTCATTCACTGCTCTGAAAGACTTACGACCATGACTAGAATGGTGAATCTGGCCTGAACGACTGATCACATTGCCAAGCCCTGCCATACAGCTTTACACTTGATTGTTAAGTAAAAAATCATAAACTGATTTCAATGTGTACATATTACCCTCAACCGAGTGCAGGGAGGCTTGGATTGGTTCTATTTATCCTCCTCTGGGTTCTAATTGGTTGAGCAGTGAGTAATATGGGAGGGACGGCTGCTGAAAGAGAGCCACACATTTGACCAAGGACCATCTAACTATGCTCTCTAAACTGATAAAATAGGTCAGAAGACTGATCATTCAAAAGTAGTGGCCAATTCCCCAGCTCAGTGATCACAAAACAGGCATTTCCAACTCCACAAGGAACAAATAGTTAACAACAAATATTATACCTGTAATGAGGTATTCCGATGCAGTCTTCTTTTTCACTATTCATTATTTACCAATAACCACAGCACAGTTATAGCATTTATTTTATTTTTGTCACATTTAAAACCTCTTTTACAAGTGAGATTTAGCCACCACAGGGCAAGCCCAGTGTAGACACTGAACAGTGTAAAATGTTCAAGTTCATGTTCCACTCTTAAAATCACCCAACACTGGCAGTTCTTGAGCAGTAGGTGAGATTATAAAAGCTTATATAGAGCTAATATGGGTAGTAAGTGTAAATGCAATGTCCATGTGTGAGAAGACACTATGAACAAACAAACTGGTTACTACTTACAGAAATGTAGTAACGTATTAATGTGCAGAGGTTCAATACCTGGGTTTGTAACTAGAAAGTTGTTAGTGAGCTTTTCTACAATCGATAAAAACTCTGTGTCAGACACAGCATATATTTTCAATAAAAGTATTGATCACTGAATCATCACTTTCCCACTAGTGGAAATAAAGGCAGAATGTATAAAAGCCCATTAATTTAACACATTTACCTTGTAACATACCTGTCCTCTTTATCTGTAATTATATTCACACAATAGACTTTTGGTGATGTTTTTCAATGACACATTTGTAGAGATCATAAAAAGAAAAACTAACTACAGCGAGTGCTGTAATGAGACAACTTGTAATCCGTTCCATTACACCTCTGATTGTAGGCCTACATCAGCCGTCGTGTTGTTCTAATGACCACAAATTAAAACGAGCCCTGACACTTGCCCACAAAATATGTGAATCAAATAATGATAATGGTCAAAAATGTGCCAGCACTCCTCCCTTTATTCTTTATATCATGCCTTTTTTTGAGCCAGCTGGCAATAAGCAGTCATACTTTTAAGCTTCCCGAATAACAAGTGAGTCATTCCTCGGTATTCATGAAAACAAAAGGAAGAAATGTGTTTGTGTGTGATCATTGTGTTCAGTATATCAAAGCAATGGAATCAAACATTAATCATGACAATTTAAATTGAAAGACTATGTGAAACTGAAATTACTCTCCCCGCCTCTTTCTGTGGAGTGTAGAGAATGTGAGTACAAAAACAGTACAGGAGTGGCAAGAAAGTACAGGAGTGGCACAGAAGCACAACAGTGATGCAGAAGGACAGGAGTGACAGACTTATGGTCAAAGAAAGCTATGGGGTACACTTGAAATATGGTTAAAATCTGGGCAAAAGCATGCCTATCCATTGCCATGTTGTGTTTAATGTATTTCGCATTTTGCTAAAATGTTTGTTTTCTATTTAGTCGCAACACTTGTGCCATAATTCAAACTCTGATAGCATTATTCAAAAGTTGGCAAATAAAAATTGTAGCTGATTGAAACCAGATTCTAGCACTAGGACTCTGTATTTCCTGATTAACAAGAGAAGCTTTATGTCTGCTTCAAAGATTCTTATATTTGAACAATGCAGGCCTAGATAATCGCACCCTGAATTATCTTTGTACCAGAACAAAACAGTGTAACTGCCTCCATTTTGGCTCAAAACAGTGAGGAGATTTGTCTTCTCTATCGCTGCCCAGAAATACAATTTAACCCATTTGTTTGGTCAGAATGAATGCTCTTTATATACTGAAGAGAGCATTCCTTTGCTTTTTTCTCTCCCCAAAACAGGCTATGCCGTTTAAGGGATCCAATTACTTGGACGGCTCAGACCTAAAATTAACAGCTCTTCGCTGCCAGCAGTATGATATCCTATCCCACAAAGGGCTATCACCAAGCAGGAGCACCAAATTCCACTGCTCTCAGACAAGTCTTCACCTCTTCTTACTGTCAGTCTGGAAACATCTCAACTGTTGGTGTTCACATGCCAGCAATTACAGAGGCGGAGCCACAGCATGAGTTAGGGTGGTAGCGCCAGTACATGCTTATTGTCTAAACAATCAAACATTCAATTAAAGCACTCGAGATCTCAAGTCCAAACACAATGGATACACGGGGCTTTCAGGCATGTCTTTCCCCCAGGAAGACTCGAGACAATAATAACAGGCTCACGCAGGTGGAAAGTACTGCTCCCCGTCATTCACGTGTAAATACACCTACGTTGCCTGGAGACAAAACGGCATGAAACGTGTCAGTTTGGTTAGATGCTACGCCGCATACCGCAGATACCAGTGGCTTTTAAACAGTCCCAGGACCTTAACCGGATACATTCTTCTTAATACAGGTTCTACAGGCCAGTCAGCGTGCAAAGCCGGACCCGCTTCAGAGCAGAGCTCCGGAGCGGGAATTCAGAAAAGGGGATTTCAATTGCCGGATCCACAACTGTGCGGGGCTGGGGGGGCCAAGATCAGGGCACTGCAGGGAGACTGGAGCACAGACGTTGCAGGTTGTCCTGGTGGGTTAGAAGAAGACTGCTCTCAGTCCAGCAGCACATGGAAAACAGCACTACAGCAGGAATCGTGATGCCTCAGATTATAGGCCAGAGCTCGCTCAGCATTAAGGAGGACGTTAATGGGATCTCACAGAGGACGAATCAATTAGGAGACATCAGCATGTTTCTCAATCCCCCCCTCTCTCTTTATAGTGCTAACGAGATCAGGCTGATTCACAGCTCTATGATTAGCCCGAATCAACCACTAGCAGCAAGTAACAGTTCAGAAGGCAAGCCGACTTTTAACCCTCGGGAGGGGAAGATAAACCTAAAAGGCCAAGGCTGGTGGACGGGTTCAATTCCGCTTGAGGCCCGAACTTACGACCCCTCGCGGAGCGGCTCAGCCACTGCCACGGTCGGGACGGACGCGGCTCGGTCGCCGTCACCACGGCAGCCGGTCTCCGGGCGGTCTCCGGGCGGCCTCCTTCGCGGACGGAGCGGACGGTGACGAGTGGCCCTCTCAGCGCGGGTAAATAACAGGCGTGACATTCGATCGCAGGCCACGGCTTCCGCCTGTCACAACTTTCAGCAGGAAATGAGCACTCGATACTTCCCCCGGTCCCCAACGCGGGGCCACATATTTTCCAAAGTATCGGAAATCAATGAGGAACAAAATTATTTATGGAAAATATATCCTCCGCTGATATGCCTTCGTCGGGAACGTGAGGGGGCGGGGGGATTTATGTGGAAACGTGTCCACACAAATCACGGATCGTCGGTCTGGGATCATGGCGGGAGGAGGAAGCCGGCGTGAAACGCCGTGAGTTTCGCGAGCCAGGCCGACCGTTTCCTCCCTCACAAAGCTCCCGGGCTTCCGACAACGCCGCAACCCCGAATCGTCAAATTGTTTTTGTTTTTTTTGTCCTTAGCCTCGCGGACATTAAATATTGAGATATCTTCTGATCTCTCTCTCGCTCCATGCATTTTCTAGTAACTTCCGCACCTTGGCTCGCTCTGAGGATGAGGCATTTCCATTGTTTTCCCATTTAAGCGATATTGATTATATCTGCCTTCCCCCCCTGGCCCTCCGGCTGGCCATCACCGAGAGAGATAGAGCCGGGCGGCCGCTTCTTCTGCTAATCGCCGCGGCACACAGTTCCCCCAGCAGCCATTTGCAAAGTGGGAGAGACAGAGAAGGAGGGAGGGAGGGAAATAATAATGAACAAAAAAAAAAAAAAAAAAAAAGCCAAACCCCTTAAACACAAGAGAGGCCGACCAGCACCGGTCCCCCCCGTGTTGCACCATTTCCAACAAGCCCCTGGAAGAACACAGGCGCGCGGGCTGGGTGATTTACGGACAGACGGGGCAGGGGAACGCCGTCGACCTCTGATTGATTCACCCAGGGACCCCTCTTGACCGTTGTTCTAACCTCTCCCCGAGCCGCACGGCTTCTGCCAGCCCATTTGTTCGCTTCAAACTGCACCTCTCACATACCCATTTTATAAGTCGCTCCGAATAAGCCTCTCTTCACCCCTCCAAACAAAGCTCACAAATCCACATTTTACCCTCATTGCCCTTTTAACTGACCCGCTTACATTAGTAGCCCCATTACAGTTATACTAAATTTAGGCTCCAGTTACCCACTCTTAACACCTACCGAACTCACAGAGAACAGGGAAGTGCCTTAAAGAGTTGCCCTTAAAATCAGAAAGCTGCTATATGTTGTGCCTCGGTCGCTGGATAATTCCATTGTAGTCAATGTCACTAAATCTATGGAAATGTTCCATGACAATTCAATTTTGAAAATCTAATGAAAATAAAAGCAGCATTCTGAGACCTTCTGACAGACACATGGCAAGCAAAAGAATCTTTGTGTTTTAGATCTTGTTTTAAATGTCACATCGTTTCAAACGTCATGTGTCGAATTCCATTGTACCACCACAACCAGCTAAAATAACTGGGAATTGTTTATACGCTCGTCAGAATATACTTTCTCATGTGCGGATCCTCTTCTTTTCTAACGCTTATGTAATGTGATACATGCACAAACAGCATGGCGTACATAAAAATAAAAAAGCAATAAAAAGTGGGAAGCGGTTTCCTTCTTGAAATTCCCTCTGCTCACGGATCACATTCGCCATCGAAGTTCGAATGACTGGAGACACAATGAGTGGGGCCGTGATGGAAATCAGTGCACGAACAGGGGAGTTTACCTGTGATGAACCGGGCAGCACTGCGCAAACAGGACGCTTCGTGCTGGATACACACAGACAGGCGAGTGTGTATCTGATTCCGCAACGTACGCAGGCCAGCCGAGAGAGATTTATTGCCTGGGGGTTAATGAAGCCGGGGGGGGGGGGGGGGGGGGGGGGGTTGGGTGGGTCAGACAGGATCGCTGGGAGGGCCACTCGGAGCAGGGAAGTTTGCTTTTACGTGTTTTCTTTGGTCCCTTCCGAAAACAGGGAGTTCCCATGGTCCGGTCCTCTCGGGGAGAGAAAGTACATAAAACCGCGACGGCGTAGCTGCAGCCACATGTCGAGAGCGCCGTTGTAGAAAGTGATCCCGGGGGGACGCCCGCTCTTAACTTTTACTGCGGTAACTGTGAGGCTCTCCCGTCCGAGCGCTCAGGAACTCCTGTGGATCTGTCTCTTTTTTATGTGCTGCTCCGGTTTTAATTTATGTGCGTGATTCACAATCCTCCTGCCTCCTGCCTCCTTCGAGGGGTGTTTTAACCCTGCCCCCCCCCCCCCCCCCTTATTCCGCCAACACACACACACACACACACAATGCATACACACTGACAGACTCCCACACACACACATACTTTTACAATGCGCACACGCACACACACACATACACAATGCATACAGACTGACAGACTCCCACACACACACACACACATACTTTTACAATGTGCACACGCGCACACACACACATTGACAATACATGCACACACAGACTCACACTCACACACACATAATTTTACAACGCACACAAATACACACAGAGAGACTCCAACAAACACACACATACTCACACTCACACACACATAATTTTACAACGCACACAAATACACACAGAGAGACTCCAACAAACACACACATACTTTTACAATAAGCACACATCCATACTTTTACAATGTGCACACATGCATGTAGAAACATACACATATACAAACGTAATCATATTTTTAAACACACAATGCATGTGCAGGTAGTGAACAGAAAATCCAACAGCGTTCCAACTGTGAAGGACTCCAGTAGATCTGTAACAGAGTGGGACATTTTTTCTGGTATGGTATGGGGATCTTCATACCCACAGATGACAAGGTCAGTCACATAATGGTACTGATTGACAGAGTAGAATTTGGAGGGATTTGTACTCTACAGAATGTTTTGTATGGACAGTACTTCTACTTTTACTCAAGAACTTTATTTCTTACTCTGTCACATTTTTTCACTTTTTTACAGTTCACTTCCATAATACAGTGCCATGAAAAAGCATTTTCCCACTTTCTGATTTCCTCTATTATTGTGTATTTGTCACACTGAATGGTTTCAGATCTTTAGACAAAATGTAATATTAGACAAATGGAACCTGAGTAAACACAAAACATATTGTTTACATAACTTTTTTCATTAAATAAATGAAATAGTAATCAAATACCCATGTCACCCATGTGAAAAAGAAATTGTACAACACCAAATATTTCAGTATTTATTGTGTCCACCCATTTCGGCAGGGATATTTTACATTCTTCTTGTGAACACCTCCAATGTTCAATCTTAGAAGCTGGTTGAATTTTCAGCTTCTCTCAATCCAAATAATCCCAAACAAATTCAATGATTGGGTCTGTACTTTGGGGTGGCCAGTCCATTGCTTTGAGAACCAGCAGTTTTTCTTCTTAGCAGTGTGCTTGGGGTCATTATCTAGCTGTAGAATGAATTTGGTCCAATCAAACGTTGTCCCGAGGGTATTGTATGATATGTTAAGATTTGTTTGTATTTACCGGCATTCGTGATGCCGGTAAATACGATTTGAAATCAAAACCAAATCACCAACTCCAGATGTTGTTATCCAACCCCAAACTTGCACTGATCCTACACCATGCGGGACTGAAAATCTCAAATTTGGATTCATTGGTCCATAAAACATAACTCAACATCTCAGGTGTCCTATTTGGTGTAATTTTCTTCACTTTTGTTTATTTCCTTTTCACAATAGTTGCTTTTTGACAGGTAGACATCCTTTCAGACCCACATAATTGAGTTGTCTTCTCAAAGTGGAAGGATTGGCAGAAAAACAAGTGAATTTTTTCAGAACAGAAAAAAGAGTAGAATAGAGTACTGTCTTTGTGATGGTGATAGTTTCGGTGGTCTACCAGTTCTGGCACGGTTGTTAGGAGTCCCATTTTCAATGTATCTTGCATCATTTTTTGAACTCCAGTTTTGGATGCTCCTATTTTTTTCCTTATTTCCTTTGACTTTCAGCTTCCTCGTGCTGCTGAATTATTTTATACCTAATCAGAAATATCTCCTTTAGATATAGCAGTGCATGTGAGTGGAGTGGTAGGAAAGGTCATGTGATCAGATTCAAACTGACAACATTGCAGCTCGCGTTGAGCATGTGGATAGTGCTCTACAGGCTACGCCATGAGAATCACAAAAGAGTCCATTTTGAAGGCTCTTTTTTTGAGGGCTCTATTGACACTTTTGGTAACACATTTTGTCTGGAGGACACAGCTGTAACTTGTTTGTTGATTGCAAGTATGGAAGACTTAAAGTGGTAGTAGGATGCATGACAGAAAGAGTGGACAAATACCGATCTGATATATGCAGTGGTGGAGGATTTTCTGTAATTTTGTGTTAAATATAATGATTCCTGCATTATTTCCATACACTGAAAAAATGTTTGCAGTGAATGGCAGATTTGAATGAAAATGTAATAAACAAAAGGATGGTCTCTGGCTTTTGCACAACACTGTATACTTCAGTTCTGTTTTGGAAAAATTCTACCCACCTATGATCTGATCATCTTCACCCATGTTAAAGCACTCATTTCCCACTTAGAAGGGTGTCTTTTGCAATGATAACAAATGGACTGGCAGGTAAATGGACTGCATTTATCCAAAGCACTTTACAATTGATGCCTCTCATTCGCCAGAGCAGTTAGGGGTTAGGTGTCTTGCTTCAGGACACTTCGACATGCCCAGGGCGGGGTTTGAACCGGCAACCCTCCGACTGCCAGACAATCGGTCTTACCTCCTGAGCTATGTCGCCCCCCCCATCCCCATTCATGGAGCTTGAGCAGCTAGCTGCACAATGGTTTAAGGAGCCCAACTCTAACAATATTCATGTTTTAATGCCTCCTTAGTTACCAGATTTGAAAACAATGAAGCATTAATGGGATACAGGAATCTGGAATGATACGTTCTCATGGAAGTGTGTCCATCGTATTCTTCTGACAGAATGCCCGATACTCGTACATTGCTCTTTCCATTTTTGTTCACTACATACAAAACAAACACACACACACGCACACATACACAACACGCACACGCACATTTTAACAATGCACACATACATCCATCTAGAACCATACACATGTATTCTTTTTGTATAGAAAGGTACAAAAAAAACAACTTGGAAAATTATAGACATTCACATTTTTATAGCATGTTTTTGTCTGTATATTTACCCCTGGAAAAATCACTGACTGGCAAGACAAGGCTCTGGAACAATCTCCATCGCTCCTCTCTCTCTCTCTCTCTCTCTCTTTCAAGAAGACGGACTGACAGCGTTGAACGAGAGAGAGATCAGTGAGGGAGAGATTTGATTGATAAAGTCCCTATCTGGCTATTTACGATCTGGCTGTGGACGACGCGGCCTTCGCCAGGCAGAGAAGCAATTAATCTGCAAACGAGCCGGAGAACAGCAGGGCCGAGCATTGGCGTGTCCCTCTGGCGGCGCAACGGAAGGAAGATAAGGCTGCAGCTGGCTATTTATTGTACATTTTAATTAAGTGCTTGTTAAGGGCAGTTATCTTAACAGTCTCCAAAATTACCGTTGTAATGCATTTTGTTTGAGGAGAAATGGGGCTGGGTCGGAGGGACTTTCGCAAAGCCCCGGCGTAGATTGCTTTCATTTTCAAGTCGCGGAATAAATTCGGAGGCAGTGTGGATGTCACAATGATCTAAGCTAAGCCCCTAATGGCCATTTAATATGGCCATCAGCGTTCTCAGGGACCCGGCATACGGTGCTTACACAATAGCCTCCAAACCCTCTTTAACACTTATTTGAAATGACAGGAAAAATGAAACCGTTTGTGCTTTCAATGGAAAAGCAATCACTGGTACATTATATTCCGCTTGCCCTATCATGCCAATGCATGGTAAAAATGTCACCAAATGTATTTAAAGACCTGATGGAGTGTTGCCGTTTGATTCCTGTAACCAGGCTGATTAATAAAAATCTTCAATTTGTATGTAAATGCACTTGGGGGTTTCATATCATCCGCATACCTGCACCTAGAGAGAGAAAAAATAATAATAAAGTGAAGTTTAATGCGGCAATTATGAGAGTTTATGGTGATTCCGGAGGAACGGGGGTCTCGCCGCCCTGACCGGCATGATGAGATATTCGCGCCGAGCGTGGCCAGGGCCCGGCCGAGGAGATACCCCCCCCCGCCCCCCCCGCACGAACGGGGCCAATGCAAATGAGAGCACCGCGGCTTCGCCAAACTGAGCCCACGTCTGGCCGCGGAAGCCGAAACAGGCTTCGGGATAGCAACCAATGGGGCTTTGTTTGCCTTGATGTTGTTTATATATTTATTTTGCGGGAATTTCCTGCATTACCAAAAAACATTGTATTTATGTGAATGAAGCCAATAAAGCAAAGTAAAAAAAAAAAAAAAAAGATTTAATGTCTGACCTTTTATTTGTGTGTGTCTATATATACAGTGAACTAAATAATGTTCGGGGCAAAGACATATTTTTCTTGATTTGGCTGTGTACTACACAATTTTTGATTTGTAATCAAACAATTGACGTGTGGTTAAAGTTCACATTCTCACTTTTTATTTAAGGGTATTTGTTGTAGCACTTTTTACACATAGCCTCCGCCCCTCCATAATATTTGGGACATATTAATGTTATGTAAATGAAAGTAGTCATGTTTACTACTTTGTTGCATATCCTTTGTATGCAATGACCACTTGAATTCTGTGACCCACAGGCATCACCAGGTGCTGAGTATCTTCTCTGCATTTCAGGTGAACAACTTAGCCAGTCAAGAATATTCCAGTTTCAAGATTTGAAAACTCGTTTGTTGCTTTAACAGTATGTTTTAGATCATTGTCTTGTTGTAGGATGAAGTGCCTTCCAATGAGTTTGAACTTTGGCAGATGAGATGCTTCTGCACACTTCAGAATTAATTCTGCTGCTGCTATAAGCAGTTATATCATCAATGAAGAGGAGCGAGCCAGTACCTGTTGCAGTCATACATGTTCAAATCATAACACCACCACCACTAAGTTTCACAGATGAGGGGGGTGCTTTGGATCTTGGGCAGTTCCTTTTGGCCTCCACAGTTTGCTCTTGCCATCACTTTGACCGAAGTGAATCTTGGTCTCATTTGTTCACACAACCTTTTTCCAGAACTCTGCAGGCTCTTTTATGTACATTTAGTGAACTGTAACCTCATGCCTGCCTCCTGAAGAGTAGTTCTGATCTACCGGACAGAGGTTTGGGGGGTTTTTCTTCATTATGGTGAGAATTATTTGGTCATCAACTATAGATGTCTTCCTTGGCCTACCAGGAGCTGCGATTGCTGAGCTCACCAGTGCTCTAATGATGTTCTAAACAGTTGCTTTTGGTTAGCCTAAGGTTTGGCATATGTCTCTGACAGTTTTTCTCTTATTTCTCAACCTCATATTGGCTTTTTTGACTTTCCATGGCAGAGCTCTGGTCCTCATGTATACAAACAGCAATAACAGTCTCAGAAGGCAGTCTTTTGCTAGTTTTGTTTTTCAGACTCAATAGCCTGCAACTGGAATGTTCTTAAAGAACAAAAGTGAAAAAATATTGCCAAAAATGTGAGGCAAACAAGCTGCTTTATACCCATGGACCCTGGCCACCAGGGCACAAAATAACCCTGAGCACAGCTTTGGAACCTCTATTCCCCACCTTGTGTCCTAAGTACAACCCTGAGCACAGCTTTGGGAACCTCGATTCCCCACCTCGTCTCCTCAGTACAACCCTGAGCACAGCCTTGGGAACCTCAATTCCCCACCTCGTATCCACAGCACAAAGCCTCACCACGGCCAACCGTGACCTGCCTGGGTCAGCACAACTCAAGGTGAGGGAAACCGGAGCTCCAGAACATCGGCAGAATCAACCCTGCCCCTCCCCCCAACCCCCCTTCTCATTGTGTGGGTACCACACCGCAACTGGCCAATCAACATTACAACAGCGGGACTGTTTTCATGGTTTCTCCTTCTCTTTCTAGCACAGTCAGCCTACCCAGGAAACTACAGCCAGCTCCACTGGCCCAGCTACAGCCAGCTCCCAGCCTTCTTTTTTCTGACTCCTTCACCGGCAGCCATATTTTCACATTCAAATGTGCTAAAGCTGATATTAAAATATAAAACTAGAAAAAAAAGGACTCACATAAATACATACTATACATGAGATTGTATAGAGGCACTACTAAATACATTTAATGCCATGGTGTCTGTCTGTACAATACCTAAGCAATCCCTGGGCGAACAGAGCTACGCTTCAGTCAACAGGGATAAACATGGCCGCCTCAACTGCAATTTCAGTGGTAAAATATAGAACTCAGGCTATAGGCAATCTTTACACCATTTATGAACAGTATGTGGCTTTGTTCATTTAAGAATGCAAAGAAAAAGGCATTCTCAAGCACCTTTGCGTTTGATTTGACCAAGGTCCTGAAGCAACGGCCTTCAATAACACCGATAGTCATCTACAATGATTGTCAGATTGTCTGCTTAATGAAGGCATTTTCATATGAGAGTGGGCACCTGGTGAAAGCAAACTTTTCTTCAGGGCCGGAAAGATAGCCCCCCCCCCCCGCCCCCCCACCACCGCCAACACCACACTCTGTGAAAATCTACCGTTCTAATGCCTTTAGACAGAAGCCATTCAGCTCTGTTTATCGCCTGTCTTTCTGAAAATAACTTTGCATTGTATGAAAATTGAATTTTACAGATCACAACAACAAGGCAATAGACTCATTCAAGTGTACCTCTCATGAGAAACGTATCGCGATCTTTAATAATATTCCCTACACAGCTTCACCCAAGCACTCCCTTTTAAATAAAACGCCATATTAATATTAATAGTTGTGGACTGTGGGAGTAGCGAGCTCTGTCTGAGAAGTGCGGCAGGAAAAACCTATTAGTTCCTATCGAGGGGAAAGCCCAAATTAACTCCCATTCTTATTCTAATGCCTTTATGCAAATGCGGGATCTGGGGGGAAAAGGGCTGTGACTGCGAGAGGGGTTAAATTTGAGCTGCACCTTTCAGTTTTCCTCAGAAGTCACGAGCAGTGTTCAAATATCAGGCATTTAACCGCCTACTCATAACCGCACAATAAAAATTATAATACAAAATGCACGTGACCAATATCCTCACCCTCCAAACGAGAAATGTGCAGTATCTTCAAAAAGAAAATAAAACCTTGAGTAAAAAAAAAAGAATCTCTTAATTTTTTAAAAATTTTTTTTTGAAAAACACTCACTTTTTCCAGCAAATTAATTCTGTGCAGTTTTATTTTAAGCAAAATAAATTTAATAAGATTTTTTTTTTTT
Organism: Anguilla anguilla; assembly: GCF_013347855.1. Classification (NCBI taxonomy): domain Eukaryota; kingdom Metazoa; phylum Chordata; class Actinopteri; order Anguilliformes; family Anguillidae; genus Anguilla; species Anguilla anguilla. The sequence continues at coordinate 34,428,707 of NC_049205.1, read as the reverse complement.
ATAACAAATAATCATGTTTTTGCATTGTGTCCCTGGTGTTTCACTTGAGCTCATGCTGTACTGTGAGTCAGGGACCCACATCATGCAATGGCGTATGTCTTGAGAACCTATCGGGGTCTAAGTTGGCTCTGTTCTGTCTATCACTGGTACAGGACAATGAACGACTTAACGCCATTTGCAGTCTTCATCTAGGCATACTGTGCCCTATGGGGATTTCTAGCAGGGGGCCTCGTTTAAAAAAAATGTAAAAAAACATAAAATGCATCTGTGACTAAGTACAGACTTCTAGGGTCACACAACGCGTTTATCCTGTCAGTGTGGCTGGGCCACAGGAGCGGACATCCGTCGACCGTGGGGCCTTTGGCCTGGACTTCTACCTCAGCAAAGGTCACTGTCAGACTGAAGAGTCCTTTTCAATGGCTCATGTTTTATGTCAAGGACATGTCATTCTGTTGCAAAATAACTCTTAAATAGAAAAAAAACTATTGCTACCTATTAATTCAAGTGTGCCTCTTCTTTTATGTGACATAACCATATAGAACCACATCTTCAAATTGACCCTTGTGTGCATGTGCCCTGTTCATGCTAGGCTTCACTGCAGCTCAGTGATACACCCTGATGAATATGCAGGCTACTGAGAATGAATGAATTACTTAGAGGCCATAGATAAGTAGTGAGGTAGTAGGCCTAAATCCACTGCATGGCATAAATCCACTGCATGACCGAATGTCCGAAACGCTTTTATTTTTAACGTTTATTTTATGATGTTGTTTCAAGTTAAAGTTTTTCCTTTGAGATTTGCAGTTAAGGTTACCTAATTCCATTCCAAGCCATTGTCAAAACAGCCAAAATTCAAACTTCTCAATCCCTGATTGAGAATTGTGTAAAAAAAATCATAGTTAATAGAGGCCATGTATGTATTACATGTAAACTAATGAACAGTTCAAATGAAATGAAACCAAAATGTCTTCTCTCACTCTTTAACTCACAATGAAATAAAAGCGTTTATTTTTCGTCAGGACCATAGTTTGGCATATTCAGCAATCACAGCAAGCAGCGAAGGTTTCGCACCAGCAAAAAAAAAAAACAAAACCGCCAGTTTCTGAGAACCGTTCTCGGCCACGTCAAATTCGCACCCTTCCCAAATAGAAAATTCGATAGCTCCAGCCGTTTCCATCAGCCAGCGGAATCAACTCCATCCATTCTGGTTTAGCGCGCTTGTTTAACGCCAATGAACTGAGGCAAACGCATATAAATTACACTGGTAGTCGGGGGCCCCCTGTCCCTGCTGTGTTTCAGCAGTGATCATTACGTACTTACTGGTGGACAAACTGATTGTCTCTTTCGATAGCAGCCTATCAGTTAATGTCTGCGCGGTGTCGCCCGGAGGGTAATTGTCATTAATTGCTCTCATTCGGGTGGGGGGTCAGGGCAATTGAAGCGCAGGTGTTCGGGACAGCGCTGATTATCCTGGCTGGAGGCTGGAAAGACAGACTAATCTCCCTATCAGGCACGGTACGTACAGCCAAGGATGAAGGCACATTCTTTTTTTATTTTTAAGTGTTAAATGATAATCATTGCTTCCCAGCACCTCCCCCCCCCCCAATAATAAAACTGCTCATAAACAAATCTATTTACATAATCTTTCTTTTTGTACATCTCACAAAGATTTAATAAGAGGTTCAAATAGGAATTAACTAGGGTTTTCTGAAAATTGGGACCCCACGTTGCACCCCAGAAAAAGTGTGCGGTTCACACACCATCCATCTGACACTCCATCCATCTGTTTAGGTGACCCTTCCCCAGAATGAAAACAAGATTTTTGAAGCACACCCTGCCCGGTTGGCAATGGCTAACTTCTGAAACCGGAAACGCAAGGCCGCGGGTTTCTCGTGACGGCGTTCCTGATCGATGCGCGAGATGAAAGGTTCCGTGGGGGGGGGGGGGGGGGGGGGGGCAGCACCGGCGTGGGTGCGCTCCTTTCTGCAGTCTGGAGCATTTTCCCAAAACACACAAGTCAAGAGCGGAGTATCGCCTTTCCCCTGAACGTCAGCACGCCTCTTATTCGAGCCGGCGTTGGAGGCTGGGAGAGAGGGAGGGAGAAAGACAGAGAGAGGGAGTGAAAGGGAGGGGGAGAGAGAGAGAGAGAGAGGAAGTGAGAGAGAGAGAGAGAGAGAGGGAGATAGAGAGAGGGAGGGAGAGAGAGAGAGAGGGAGATAGAGAGAGAGAGAGAGAGAGAGAGAGGGAGAGAGAGAGAGAGAGAGAGTGAGAGAGGGAGACAGACAGAGGGAGAGAGAGAGAGATTTCTGTGGCACGCTGATCCTCCGGAATAACCCCCGGAATTGATGTGTGTGACACTGACAGGCCCCTTCATCTGCGAGGCGCGGGCAGATTAGAGCAGGAAGCGAAGGCTCCGCCGGAGCCGGGGGGAGCGAGCGGCCTGTCAGAGGAGCGCACAAACGACAGAGGCCCCGTGCGCAGACACGGGCCGCGCGCATTCTCAGCGCGCTCCGTAATGGCGCACTTGCATGCAAGCCAGACTTCAAATATTACAAGAGCGCTACATCCTTTTTTAAAAAAAAGAAAAGAAAAGCGCCGCCTACCCGCTTTCCCCCCGCTAATTCGCCCGGTCGCCCTGCTCAGCGGATGCGACCGGCAGAAGAGGAAGATACCTCTGAGCCGGGAGCAGGTGAACAGTAGCACAGCTGTGCTGATCCACTGCACGGCTGTCTGGGAAGGGGTATGCCCCCAGTTCAGGGTGCTGCTGCCAGGACCAGTCAACTGTGTATTACTTACGGCATCAAACCTGCCCATGGGACACATGGTCTGGTCTCTACTTTACTTAACTTTATTATGCTATACTACACTATACTATAGTATACATTACTATACTATACTACACTTTACAATACTATATTATACTATGCTATGCTATACTATACTATACCACATAAATCCTATACTACACTGTACTATACAATAATATATGATACGATACAATACTACACTATGATATGCTATGCTATACTATACTATACTATATATTACACTGCTACTATACTTTAACACCTGTTCTGGCAGTGTATCTTGAAGCCCCAAAAGAACTCCATGCCGGGTCCTCTTTGCCCTCAGCGTTGCCATCGGCTGTATCAGGGTCAGCCCTGACCCGGAAAAAAGGGCACGGCGCATTCCAGTCACTTTGGCATTCCAGGCTTTATTACAAAAAGCCTGCGCCCCTCTCGGAACGGTGCGGCTCTTAACCCGGGGAGACCGTCTGGGGGGGAAAAAAAAGGAAAACAAAGGCGGAGCCCCGAAGACAGACAGCGTGTGAAAATCGATACGCTTTACACAGCGGCCCCGTCTCACCCAGGAGCCCGTCCGCTTTGACAGGGCGGGCGGCGGATCCATTGATCCCGCCCCCCCCCCCCCCCCCCGGTTTGAATAGCCGGCGATCGGCGGCACCGCCGCTCAACCGCGGTTCGCGTAAAAACGGGAGAGCCGCTCCGGTCGGCTTTTGATATTTTCAATTCCGGAAAGGCCTCGGCGGACGAGGAGTGCGCGAAAGGCCCGTTTGAGAAAAGACAGGTGGGGGTTAGGGTGTGGGGAGGAGAGGGGGATGACTTCATTACACACCCGAACCTAGACACTGTTACTCAGTGTGCCTCCGAGAAAGCGGACCCCACTCTCTAAAAGGTTATCCCCAGAAAAATTATCTACGTGGGCACTTTGGGGCTGGGAAAGTCCACATTAGGACCCGGGAGGGGAATGGGTTTGAAGCAGGGGCCACACCAGAGGTTTTTTGGGCCCCGTGAAAAGAGCTCACATTGGGCCCCGCCACCCCAGAAAGTCAGGGCCCTTGGTATGATCCTAACCCCCCCCCCCCCCCCCCCCCCCCCCCCCCCCCCCCCCCCCCCCCCCCCCCCCCCCCCCCCCCCCCCCCAACATTGGCACCCCAGAAATGATGAAGTAGTGGGGTTTTGCATGGTGTGAATAAGGGCAATACAGGTAAGCTTACGGTTACACCAAATCAACCCACTAACGCCCCACTCCCTCTGACCCGTTGCATTATAAGTTTCATTGAAACTCATTCAGGACACTGCAGGCCTCCACTGCACCTTCAGGCTTTTTTGGGTCTTGTTTTAGACTTCACCAAACGCTAGCAGAGATTTATTCTAGCACAGAGCGGCCCCAGCAAGTGCCGATGTTAGCAATTTATGATTTAATAAGACTTACAGACTTGCATAAGTCTTGCAGGTGTGCTTTACAACCCCAACCCCAGTCCGTTTTGTGGATTTACGAGAGGTCTTTGGATTGTGTGCTGATTTAAAGCAACTCTTTGTCCCTCAACACACCAATGTCCAGCCACAATGCTTCAGCCATCTGTAACCCGCCTCACCAACTCCAATTCAGAGACGGCCATTAATAAATAAAAAAAGTACTCGTGCACAGAAGTGAATTCTGCATGTGAGTATCTTAGGGGGGTCTGTGTCTTGGGGGGACTTTTATTCTGTTAAAGTGTGCCCTGAAACACGAATTGTGAACACACAGAAGGTTAATCACTTTGCATCCATGGTGATATATGCCTTGTCATTACCTTGGTGGGAACTGCAAAAAATAAAATTAAAAATAACATTTTACTTGAACTACATGCCATAAAGCCCACATAATGCTATCATACGTATATAGTACATCACTAGTCATGATAGTGTCTTATAGCTTATGACAAATAACACAACACTAATGAATTCAGCAATTAATGTTTTGAAATATTCAAAATTGCTTGTGTCACATTCGGGCCTAACTTGCCTGGCAAATAATAAACTGACTGAAAAAAAAAGTAAGGTTTACTTTAGATTGTAGGAACCCTGTCTTAATGGAAGATTCTACCAGAAAAACAGTGAATCATTGATGTGCTCATTCAGTCTACAGTTTGTTTCTAATTTTCGTATTGTTGTGCTGTTTGTCAACTTTTACTCTGTCCTCTGGCTGTAAAAAATGAACATCTAAAAATAAGTTGCAGTGTTGTTTTCCCCCTTAATGTTCAATGAAGTTACTAGCAATGCTGCTGCAGCAATCTAGCAATGAAGGTGTTATGGCAGGTACAACACGTGTCACTTTACTGGAATTACACAAAAGATGCATAAGTGTGCATGTCATAATGGCCAGTCTTAGCCATGGCTGCAGTCGGTACTGTCATAAGGACTTTATGAAGGTGTTACAATGATAAACCAACGCTTGCTTTACTTGAATTACACTTAAAAGATACACAAGACTGTCGTGTCAGGCCCGTTAACCAT
>NC_049205.1:34273410-34418410 GCF_013347855.1 Anguilla anguilla | reverse complement strand
TGGAAGAGGAGGGGTCGGGGCGTTCGATGAGCGCGTGTGACAGATACGCGAAGATTACAGGAAATTCGCGCGCGGGCGGGAGCGGGTCTGGACCGGCTCTCGGGCCGTGATAAGGCAGGCTGCGGACGATGATAAAAGACGAGCGCGGCGTTATTGTGCGTCTGGAGAGGCCCCATTGTCACAGCTCCCGGTTATAACGCAGAAATTACTCGGCCGAGGGACGGCCTCGCCCTTATTGGCTGCGACTGCAAAATGCCCGGCAGCTGAGCCCGGTCTTGCTTGGCTGCTTACTCTGCAGTACCTTGGACACACACATACGCGCGCACACGTGCACATACACACGCGCACACGTATGCACATACACATACACATACACACGCGCGCGCACACGCACAAACATACACACACACGCGCGCAGACACACACACACACACACATACGTGAACACACACACACATATATACACACATATATGCACACACATACGCGCACACACGGACACACACATACATATCCGCGCACACACACACACGTGCGCACACACCCACATGCACACACACACGCACACACACACACAAAACATTTGCTACATCTCACAAGTTAGTGGCGCAGTCTAATTCAACAAACAATTATGGCTCACTGCAAGCAAAAAACAGACAGGCTGATCCAGAGAGGGAGACTACAGGTCTGATGCAGTTTCTTTTTATTTTAGCAGCTGTTTTTCTTGGCTTTATGAGTCAGCTGTGCACAATAGTTAATAAAACAATATCCTTTTATTAGGATTGTTATCTTTATTACTTGTATACCAATAATGATTCTGACGATGAATATTCTGAGCCAGTTTCCCATTCATTCATATATTTTTTCAGAGTTCGGAAACAGTTATTTTCAGGTTTTAGTTAAAACTTTCTTAAGCACTTCATAAATGAAAAAGGGGACATTCAAAACATAACCGGAATTTCACACCATGGCCATTTGTCTAACTTATTTGTTTGCGTATTAATCGTGAACATTGTATTATTATTATGCAACAAAACCCAGGGGAACATGACACTCTTTCATGTTTCACTACTTAACTGGAGTTGCAAACAAATTGAACAAAGGCTTTTTAAAGACGCCATGCTAAGGTATAAGTGATGGTTTCCTCGACTCTTTCTGACCTCAGAGCATGGATATACTGAATCACCAACTGTCACTGACTTAATAAACAGTGACTATTGGCTGGGTGTCAGTACACATAACAGTCAATGAAGCCGTGGCTGTAAAAAAAAAAAAAAAAGATTAAACCCTGCTTTGAAAACATCGCTGTCCCTACTGGCCACATAGGCTATGACAGACATAACTGAGAGCCTTGATTCTTATATCAAAGTTACACCAAAAAGCACACTGAGAATGAGCAAATATTCTTTAAGAACAGCAATACATGTTTTATGAAGTTGCAATTAAACTTTAAAAATGAATTAAATTCAATCCGCAGTAGAGAAAAGAATTATAGTAATTTGGAATTTATAATCCATGATTTATAATTGTCATTTGAATGCTGTATGTATTGTATGCATTACACACATATGTTCAGCAGCATTTACAAGTTTATTATTATTATTAGTAGTAGTAGTAGTAGTTGTAGTAGCACCATTATTATTATTATTATTATTATTATTATTATTATTGAATGGACCCAGGTCCTGCAGGGGGCCCCAGGAGAGCACACTAGCCTTTGATTGGTGGAGCGAGAGCTATCTGGTCTCCGTGGGAATCGCCATAACAACCATACACTGTATCGACATTCAGGAAACGGATATTTTCCTTGGCTCTATCAAACACGAATCTTAAAAAAGTTTGCTCTACTTTGGAGAAACTGGCAGTGATCTGAGTTACCAGCACCACTGTGAAAAAGCACCCCTGATCTCGCTATATACAACAAGAGCACTTTGCAAGGGAGGCTCAGTTCTCATTAAAAATGTATTGCCTCCACCTTTGACCTCACCTGTCTGGATGCTCGGTGAGGCCGAGGGTGTGGTTTGTGTAAGGGTATACACAGGTTGTCAATGATATCAAAGGATATTACATTTATTTAGGTTTATTTACTAAATGTATTTAGTATATTTTAAAAGGCATTATTATTATTATTATTATTAGCCAGAAAACACAAAGGGTCACTATTAAACTATTAATACATCAGTGTTTTATCACTTTACAATGTGGTTATATATCAGAAGTGATTGAATTGGGCAGGACCTTTTCCGTGGGAAGCAGACGGTATACACAGTATATACAGTATTGTGTTCTAGAAGAATCCTGATTTTGTAAAAATATATCTTGTGTAGATTGAAAATGAATAATGTCTCAGAGACATGGTGGCTGTGTGAAAATCAATAAGGGCCCTTCCTTGTACAAAGCCCTGACATCATCTATATACCATACAGCTGAAATTGTGATGTGTGTAACATTAAACTTTTAGCCTATGCAGAACTAACAAAGCACTTAAAGTTTTGCAACCGTATTTTTGTGTAAACTGGATTGGGAAGCAAAAACAAAAAAAAACTGATATTTGATCAAATAAGATCTAGAGTCTAATTGCAAAACATATCATTTAGGCCTATGTGAACTAAACTGGACATATAGTCAGTTAAATATGTTCAGGTCACTGAAAACAACACACACATGCATGCATGTACATGCAAACACAAACACACACAAACCTGAATTTTGAACAGTCACATTTGAAACTAAAAGAACACAGCCTATCGATCATGTTTTCTGCTTTAGAATCATATGGCAAGAATTCTGAATAGCTAAAGTTCAAAAACGTATTTAGCTATTCAATATATTTGATTATTAACGGACGTCTGAGTAGCATATGTTCAATTTAGCTATTGAAAATAACTTCTAAAACCTTGAATAAAATGTATTCATGTGTTTGCTGTTAGCTGCTGATATAATTAAACAGCTGTGGCACTGGAGCTGACCTCTACTGAAAGAGAACAATTAACTATTTATGAGCGCTGATCAGCAGCCAACGCTATACCAGTCAGATACCAAGTATCCATGTCATTGCAATCCTCCAATAAAACCTTCAGATTTACTTTTGTGCAGCACTCCATAGTGTTACAGGAGTCGTATAATTCTATTTCTAGGACATAGCATATATGAGTCTAGCTCGGGCCAGACTCTTCAACGAAAGTGTCAATTATCCACGCACTGGTTTATCTTTATTGCACATGCCACAATTTGTTCGCGAGAGTGCAACATGCACAGAAGAGTTAAGCAGCCTTAATTCAAGTAGGCCTATGTCCCCTCCCCCACCTCCCGCTAGCCGAATTAGCCCTATCACTTAGCAGTTGGCAGCGTTAAGCCAGTTTGCATTTTAATTTGGCCCCGAAGATACTTATTTCATTATTGATCATCTATAATGCTGAATCAATGTCCATCTTGTTAGGTGGGCCATTCTTGTGTAATACAGTGATAGCACGCCCAGAGTTACTCATTCCTATTCCAAAGTGACTTTACCATAAAATCAATGTCTGTTTGTTATTGATATAAGGGCACCCGCCATTGGAAGTGAGGTAGACGAGCGATGCATGAAAGGAATGCAGCATTAAATTTAGAAACACACTCTGCCAAATGATCACTGAGTATGCAACAAGAAATGTGAGGGGCTCAAATAGAATTGTTTGGCTTACGTTAACTGCTGCGATTGCAATTTCTGTACAAAAAAGGGGACATATTCACTGAACTAGTTTATAACCATTCCTCCTACAACAAATATATTGTACGCTAACAATTCAAATTAAAACGCCATATAGAGTACTATTACTAGTGGTATCCGAACATTATTATTGTTATTATTATTATTATTATTATTATATTCCGTTATTTATGTTACTTTTTATTACTCGCATACACAAGACTGCATTTGTCAGTAAAGTGCTACTTTTCTACGGAATTTGGAGGTCAACAGATGCCAGAATAAGACCAGCATGTTAAAACAGAGGGGCGAATAATCGTGTTGTGCTCAACTCTGTTTACATTGATTAATTAGCGTGTCCCAGAGGCATTTGTATGGTCTGGGGAAGAAAACGGAAAAGAAAATCCCCTGGACGGTCGTTTTTTTTAAGCAAGACCATCCAGTAGACCCCGAATTCCACCAACTACATAGATGTGGGTAAATAATGGTGAAATAATCAGACCCGTGGCCGCCAATAAAACACCCCAGAACCCCTCAGGATGGACCGCATAATATTTACCAAAGGAGCGAAGAGAGTGCGGGGAGAAGGCCATTTGACACCGGGCGCTCTGACCTTCCAAATCAATTACTGCTCGTGGCTCCCGGCAGCTCCGCAATTTAACCACAAATTCTCCCTTTATGGGTTCCTTTTTAAAGCTACTTTCTACTTTAAACATCTGCCAAGGCAGTCGATGGTAACTCCCCAAAGAAATTAACACAGACGTGTGTAGAAGCCGTCTAACAACAACAGTAGCTCAGAAGGACTAAGTATTCTGTATCTACTGGCGATTGTAGGTGTGTACAAAGTCCTGGATGCATGCGTCAATCCGTTAATATAGCCTTATTAGTCTGAGTCCATGAGGTCATTTTGATTAAAATGTTATTTATTTTTTAATGACTTCAGATTTAAAGTAGAAATTAAGGATCAATGAAACGATTATAAACAGTTCATTTAAATAATTCACCGACCATTGGCAATCCGCCACATCCCCCATGCTTCACTTCCAGAATAAATAAATAAATAAATAAATAAATATAATCAGTGAAACCTGCCCATAAGGTCCGCAAATAGCAAGGACAAATGCCCCTGCACTACTTACTGCTGCGTACCTACTGTAAGGCCACATACGCAATATTTAATTATAAGATTTGAGATGTGTGGAGAATAATAAACTAATAAACGATCTTTGAAATTGAGCGAGCCCATACTACAATTCTACTATGTGATACGTCCCCTTGTGTCAGTGAAGCGTGATATTTTATGAACTAATTTCACCTGTTTCATACGGAAATGTGCATGAAGACCCGGTCAAACATATAGACCAAAATTAACATTAATTTAACACACTGACCTTATCTGATTGATGTCTAAAATGTCTAAAAAGTCGGTCTAATTGTAATTATATGGGCCTGTCTCCAACTTAGGCTAGTAAAATACAAATAATAAATCTCTTGTTGGAATAAGAATGTGCTCCTGGTTAATTTGCCTCTGGCTCTGGCTACAGTTTATTTACTAATTATTTAGATCTTAAATTATTGGATTATACTCATACTCCAAGATTCATTACCATATTTCATTTAATGTAATTCAACTGGAAAGGACACGCTTTTAGTTAAAAGGACCGGCTATCATTGCTCGAAAATATGTTCCTGTTCAAACAAAAACGTTTTTTCCTCTTCAAACATCAGAAACGTTACAGCATTCTACATTAGTCACGGCTGCTATCTATAGGCTACTGATGTTTTCAATTTTGCTGCAACTGAGTGGTCGTCCCATTGCCACGGTCAGGCTATTTAGGTTAACACAGCCTGTGTGTACAGTTGACCCGTAAGTATGATTATTAAATCAAGGTAAGACTTTCTCTGGCTTTTTCAATGGAATGAAAAATGTGAATAGCTATAAATCACTCCAGTCTCGTAACCTTTGCAAAAGTTTCCCCATTTCGCGAATGAAACCTGAGATGCAAAACCCCAAGATTTCAAAACAAACTCCACAAACTGAAAGCTTTTATTAAAGTCTCCCTTCTCCCTTCAAGAATCTGAAAATAAAAACAGTTTGTCAAAGAAGTTAAGAAAGGAGGTTTAGGCAACTCTTACTTCTAAAGTCCCAGTTCACATGCTCTCTCTCTCTCTCTCTCTCTCTCTCTCTATTCAACAACTCAAAACATCACAGGTCATTAATAGTAGGCCTATTTTCTTTTCAAATTCGCTGCAATCGCAATTAACAGATTTTCTTCAGAAGGCTTTTAAAATCGATTTCATGTGTGATAAGGACTGTGCAAATTGTTTTGTGTTACTGTGGAATTATATTAAATATTCAAATGTGTAAAAACAACAGCCTGTGTTCGAAAGCCTTTCATCTATTCTTTCTTGCGCTTCTGTCATCATTAGGTATAGTATGTGCTGTTACCATCTTCTTGGTTCATAAACGGATAAGGAATTAAATAACGCGTTTGTTTTTGCTTATGTGGACGGTTTGCCTGGTTGAGGGTTAATCGTTTTATTATGCGTATTTTCATGAAACAAACTTAATCACTGAAAATGTCATGCAGCTTTTAATTACAGAATTAGATATAGACCTCAGTGTCTCTTGATATAGAAAGGTTATATGCAGTTACTGAAATATATCTATTGTGCATAATAGATAAATACGTAAGTTTAATTAACAGTAAAGTCATTAGACTACGTTAACATAGACTGGTTTGTATGTTACTGTTATTGTTGCTGTAATAAAAAGGTAACCTGGAAATATAAATGAATATTTTCGTCGTTGCCTCGGTTCATTGATATTATGTTTTGTATAGCTACTTCAATGTTTCAGTCACGTGTGATCTGTTGGGTGCTATAAGATAGAGATCAGTCTTAATGTGTTTATGACTGTGCCAGTTTCTCGGTCCTGTGTGAAAGTGCGAAGTTAGTGCTTGTGCGTTTGACCGGGGTAATAAATCACATGGACCTTGGGGCCCTGACAGGTCCTGAGGATCAGACACGTGTCAATCCAAACTCGAAGCGCTGTGGAGCGGACAGCAATTTGCAAGACATACCCGCCTCTGCCATTCACCCACACACTCCAGGCGACCTGGCACAACTCATTCAGTTCTACCCTTTTTACTATCCTACGCGAAAGGCAGGACCGATCTAGCCAACCTCACATTGAGTATCGTTGTCTCTTACTGAGACATATCAAGTTAATCCGTGTATTTTAATAGGCCTATGTAAATTTACTTAAACTGTTGTTTCTTCTGTGTTACTCAGTAAACGTGCTACTTGGTCCAATTAACAAATGTATAGCTACAATTTAACGTGTGCTTCTTCAGGCATGCTTACTTCGTATAAGCATCGCTGCATCAGCGTCTCTTTGTTACTGACTGCAATGTAGCGATTACTATTCGGTACATTTTATACCAGGCAACCTGGTGATTAATAATCCCATAATCCCTCGTTTGGTTGTCGATGTTACCAGTCTAAATGTCAAATCGCTGAACAGCAACACCGGAATTTTACATTTAATTTGTATATTTGGACTACAATTTAGACAATATTAATAATGAAATATATGCTGTCATCGTTGTGAAATAGTGATAATAATCAATTGAAAAGAAGATTAAAGATTTAAACTCGATATGATAATTAAAGCCTAAATTAAATAGTTGAGAATTAATCTCGTCGTAAGTATTGTTTCAGCCTGCATTATATGTTCCACATAAACTGAAGGCATCCAATTTGTAAAGTTTGCTCTTGTTTTGTAAACGATTATCAGACCTATAATGCTACAAAGATTGGATGTAATACGATTATAGATGTTTCTGCCATATCTTAATATATTGATTCCGAGAATTTCAATTCGTATCGTCTTGCTTTGTTTTAATCCGTATTATTTACAATAAAAGAATGGTTTTATGAGCTTCATCCACGCGATTTCTGTCAGGTTAATCGTCTGGCTCTTTCCTGGAAATGAAGATTTATAAATAAACCAGTTTATACTGAAATAATAATATAAAAAATTCTGTATTGTAACAATATATAAATCGTGTCTTTTTATAAATATGTTAAAACATCCGAACGACTAAACAGAATGCCTTATACTATAATTGGCTACTACTAGTATCACTACTACTACTACTACTACTACTACTAATAATAATAATAATAATAATAGTAATAATAATAATAGCCAAATCAAACGTTGAAGATATCATTATTACCTAAACATCAACTTTCACATAAATGGGGTAACGCGATTCCGTCTTAATTATTGTGGGTGTTTTCACAATACATTTACTGAATATTAAATTTAGTTTGTTGTGTTCTACGTTTATTATAACCATTGTTTCTTTTTTTATTCTTTCTCTCTGGTACCAAATTATGACTTGTCACAGCTTGTTGTCTGACATTATATCTGTTAATAGGCTCTGATCTGCCCACTAGTTGAGCGCACAACATGTCAATTAACAATGACGCGATCAGCTTCCTCTAAACACCCATGAAATGCCGTCGCAAGTGTCGGCGATTAACAGCGGGGTACACGAAGTCGAAGCACACACGTGGGATGTTTGTAATTTAGCAGAGGGAAGACGTCAGATACTCTGGAGTTAATCACTGTGCGATACTGAAATATTCATCGTCTGAGCAGATGACCACAAATAGAGAATTAGAACGGCAAACGGGGCAGGGCCGGAGCGAACAAATAACAAACGCAATGATTGGCGAGTCATAAAATGAGATTTGAAACCCATTCAAATAAGGGATCGCGACGTCAGTACACTGTTCTGTAGGAAATACAGACACTGAGAGAGAGAGAGAGAGAGAGAGAGAGAGAGAGAGCGAGAGCGCATGTGGACTGGGACTTCAGAAATAGGAGGGGCGTCAGAACGACTAGAAATGTCAATCAGAGCAAAGAGTCCCAATAATCTAAGGCAATCTGTAAGGACCTGACCTTAGTCTATTCAGATCAATAGGAAAGTGAGAGAGGGAAGCGCAATAGGATCGCTTACAGTCGCTCTGTATGAAGAAACATATACTTCCCTTAGAGTTTATCGTACTCATTGTAAAGTGGATATCGTAGCACGTACCACGAGGGCGATTCCACGCGTTTTGTGACTACAGAAACCTTTTTTTCTACAACAATGTCTTTCCCGCAGCTGGGATATCAGTACATCCGACCGATATACCCAACCGAGCGCCAGGGGATTGGCAGCGCTCGAGCCGGGACAGAGCTCAGCCCGACTGGGACACTTTCCAATGTTCTGTCCACTATGTATGGATCCCCATTTGCCGCCGCACAGGGATATGGAGCTTTCCTTCCTTATTCAAATGATTTATCAATTTTCAATCAACTGGTAAGTGTTTTTTATCCATTAATTAATTTACATAAAAAGTCTTAAAAGGCGTAATTTCAATCTATAGCCGACACTAAAGTTTAAACGTTTACGAGAACAGTTGTGCAACGATGCATGTTTTTGTATTATGAATTAAATAGCCTATGTATCTTACATTACTAGCGCAATTATTACAAAAGGGAAAACGATACAATGAAAATGGGGTTAACCTTAACGACTTAGATTTCTTATGCGTTCGAACTTCGCCAACGCATTGGTGTAGCTGATATTTTAACGTTAAACTTTAGACCATAACAGGAAAGCATAATTATATAAACTTACATACGTTTGCAAAATCTTTGTACATTTGTATTTGTATAAAAAGGAATTCAGTAATGTTGACAGAATAAGAGGCTCAATTTGTCTTCGGATCTTTGGGTCATAATTTACCATGATGGTTTAATTGAATCTAACCGTCTTTCGTCAAATGTAGTAGGCTAATATTTGTAATCACACACAGCTACTTTACTACTAAAACATAGGCATAATTAAGTTCTACATATGTCGTTGTATTTTTTTTTTGTGAAAAAATATATAGGCCTTATCTTAAAAGTGTAGGCCGGTGGGCATTAATAGACTATGATGCAACTGTGAAACCTGAATAAAAGTTAGACGGCTGCAGTGCTCTCAGTCGGGAAATAGCCGAAAAAAGACCACCCCCCCCCCCCCCCCCCCCCCCCCACCCACCATGCACTACTAGCATATTTGTCGTAATTCTATAAACAAAGCAATAAAAGCATTACGCATGTTTAGTCTGTTGTAGCTTGTTTCCACTGTGATACACATGAGCCTATTTGCTTTGTTAAAATCAGCCTGTGCTCGCACATAGACTACAGTAAAACTCGGTAAATAAAAATGAATAAATTAAATAAATCCTCTGCAACTGAAATTTATCTGTCTGTTTTTGCTTGTCTAGGGAGCTCAATACGAGCTGAAAGACAACCCGGGCGTTCAACACCCAGGATTTGCTCATCACCACCCCGCTTTTTATCCCTACGGGCAATACCAGTTTGGTGACCCGTCCAGACCCAAAAACGCCACCAGGGAAAGTACCAGCACTCTTAAGGCCTGGTTGAGTGAGCACAGAAAAAATCCTTACCCGACAAAGGGTGAGAAAATCATGCTGGCCATAATAACCAAAATGACCCTCACTCAAGTTTCCACCTGGTTTGCCAATGCCAGAAGAAGGCTAAAGAAGGAGAACAAGATGACCTGGACCCCCAGAAGTCGAACGGATGAAGAGGGAAACGTCTATAGCAGTGATCACGAAGGAGATGAGGGAGACAAGAGGGATGACGACGAAGAGATTGATCTGGAAAACATCGACACTGAAAATATTGAAAATAAGGACGATTTGGATGATCAGGACGATATACCTGCTGATTTGAAACTTGATGTTAGGAGCGACTCGGAAGTTTCAGATGGCTATGAGGACTTACAAGGGTCCGACCAGAGGTTTCTAAAAACGGTGGTAAAAGAAAACAAGGACATTCGGGGAGTAAAACATGAGCACTTCCACCAACATTCTTTGGAAATCAAAGCGACACAGCCGAACGGAGAACAACTTAAACTGAACGCCGTATCCATCAACTCCCCATCCTCAGACAATAGCGCGGCCCCGGCCCAAAAGCCAAAGATCTGGTCTTTGGCTGAGACGGCAACTACACCGGACAGTCCCAGAAAGTCCCCATTGATTAATGGAAACTCAGCTGGGACGGCGGCACAAACGCTAATCGCCCCTCACAGACTTCTCTCATGCCCTGTTGGAAAACTTCAAAACTGGACAAACAGAAGCTTTTCAGCCCATCAACTTGCTTTACTAAACTCAAGCCATTACCTCGGACTGGCCAGTCAGGCTTCGGCGAACAGCCTTGCGATGTACGCCAGACAGGCAGAGGAGAAAAGTCACAATTCAGAATCATCCGTAACAGGTACTTGCCGTATGAAGTGAATATTGCTTTTCGTAGGTTACCAGCTCCGCTCCCGATTTGGATTTGTGTTTGTTTTACACCGGAACGCTTCGTTTACAGGCATAATATACATGCCTGTGTTTGTTATGAAAGGTCTGTAGGCAAGCTCAACTGGAATCATATTATCTTTCTGAAAGAAAATTACAAGTCGTATACGAATATGGTAAACTGAGAAAATATGTTATGATTAGTAGGCTATTGTCCAGGCCGACTACAAGGCCTGTACAGGGTAAATTTTATAACCGTCCACGCAAGCGATATACCAGATCAATTAATAACCTAGGCTATATAATAAAGGCTGTGAGCAAATTGTGAAAACCTTGTTGATGATTTGTTCATTTTCAAAAATAAAAATAAACCATTGGCTTTCAGAAAGAAATACCGTGACGGTGAAGCATGAATCATGAGTAGGCCTACTGTTGCTCGAAACCGCCAGGCGTCATTGACGTTAATATAGGCAGTTAAGAATACGTTAACATTTATTTCTGTGGAGTAAATGCTCGATGCATTAAACGTGTTAAGATTTACGATTCCTGGAAAACACTTATCTATGTTAGGCATTCACATAGCAAAGAAAGCAAAGTAATGTTTTGTTGTATTATTATTTCAGAACGATCTAGTGCCTTGGAATCAGAGAAAAAGTTGTTAAAAACAGCCTTCCACCCTGTTCAAAGACGGTAAGAGTCTGTTATATAATTTTTGGCGTGCTTGAGTTTGAATTCTCCTTAACCAGTTTCCATGCGGAGTGTCAAAATGATCTAATTTTATTTAGTTGGTTCTGGAAAAAAAAAAAAGAAAGAAAGAAAAGAAACATCATTGCCTCTCAATTTACTAAGGCCTCGGAAATGCACTGGTTAATTTACGGCATCAGTACCGTGGGCTACATAATAGCATCTCCGTTATTCGTGTGGCAATGGGCTTTTTCACACACATGAACTTATAAATCAATTCTCAAATATTTTCTCCACAATTTGAAACATTGGTTTTCACGTGTCCCTCATTTAGGCAAATATTCTCATCAGTTTTATTTCATTCTCCCGTGTCTTTGCAGGCCTCAGAACCAACTAGAAGCAGCAATGGTTCTCTCGGCTCTCTCGTCTTCATAGTCTTTCTGTTGTCATTTTTATTTTCATCTGTTCTGAGGAATGTAAAATATAATAAATATTTCTGTATACTTACCTTGTAAGCATGTCCTGTGTAAAACTGATAATGTAATATTGTATGAAACTGTACTCTGTGAGGTTTTCTTTTTGTAAGTTCCGTGAGGATTTGGTGTTCAATAATTTTTGTATATAGGGTCAAGAAAATGTAAATAGTCGTGAACCAAATTGTACAAGAAAGTATATATTTTGGCTAATAAATGAATTGTTGCATCTTTATCAAATAGTAGCCTATGTTTCTTTTCTGGGACGTGGGTTAAAATAGCAGGAATAAATAAAACGGTTAACAATAATCTGAATACTATTGCTTTTTCAAGCGTTCAAACGGAAGACGTTAAGTTCTTTGAAGTGAAGTGGTCTTCCTTAAAGTTGTTTTCTTATTATCAAATACAGGCTACTAAGGTATATTTGAATTATTTTCAAATTAAAGGCTTGGTGTCAATTGAGTATTATTATCTGTAATCGTCGTGCTTTGTTCGGATTTGAATGTGGTTATGAAATCATCAATAAGGCGTGTATTACAGAAACCCACTGGAATGCAATTGTTGGCTTTTACCATTTATTTATTTATTTTTTGCGAAACAATTCGATGATCTGGGGGAATATAGGTTATTTCACGTGTGAAATGTTCTTGGCTGAGAGGTTAAATGTAGCTTTCTACAATAGTTTGCATAATCATAATGTTCATATTAAATTTGTGATTTAGCTCTTTAAAAATTTAGTATGAATTATAATCAGACATTGATTCTGCACCGCTTTCCATATGCCTCCAAAACATTGTGATATAATTTATTTATGTTTGCTTTCCGCCTCTAAGATGATTTGCATATCAGCAGCTTTGTTAGTCGGTCTGGAAAGTTTGCACATGGTTGGAGTTGGAGCGCCCTCTACAGGTGCATTTTGTTCATGAGCCACATTAAATGCTTGAGTCTCAGGCCAGCAGTTGGCCTATTCTGGGGGAAAGTTCAGTTTAACTGGATTTTTAAAAATATTTATTAATAAAAATCAGATGCTGTTGATAATGATATTATTTTAATTATATTTGCATTATTATATCAATTTAATACAGCGGCATTATTTTTATGCACTAATCCATATTTAATTGGTAAAATACTATACAGTAGTATTTTATCAATTACAAAAATATCACATTGTATATAGAAGTTTAGTCAGTAAATTAAATCTATTTTAGTGATGGTACTATTAAATGAAAACAGTAAATGAACCAAGACAACCAATTTTTAAACAGATGCTGAATACAGATTATGTAGTGTTAAGACTTGCTCTGAATTATTGAATTAATTTCTAGTGCATAATAAACTTGCACAGGCCTACCGTGTGAACTCTTTTCACAAAACTATTAAACCATTATTTTAATCATTATATAACATTTGATAACATAATATGATTCAATATTAGTTAAAGTCACACTTGGAAATGTATTGTGCGAGTTTGGCGAGTCCTGCAGGAATAGGCCGAATGAAAACTCCGGTACATTGAACCATTGAACACTGCAAGTAAACTCATGTGAAGGCTTTTGGTAATAGGTTTACTGCGAAATTAAGAATGCCACCAGTTACATCTTCCGTAATAATACAAGTTTACTGCGAAGTAATGCAGGTTTATATGTAGGCCTTCGTGCAAAAGGTATCAATATAGCCTGATGACTTATATATGTTTCGTTTGTGTAGAGTAGCATTTCGTTCGGCTGTGATAGAGAGCTGAACTGTCTTTTTGCTTTAAAAATAAAAATAAAAAAAAACTCCAATATTATTTCGTGGAACCTTTTTATCTAAAAAGGTTCCACTTCCGAATCTGTTCAAGTTATAAAGTGTCAAAATAGTTGACGCCATACTCAGCTTTACCTTCTAAGGCTGATAATAGGCTACAGCCTACAAAATTAAATACAAATAACTCAGTGAGAGGCGTTTATTTTTCAAGTGCTCGTAACGCACACAGGTGGCTTATTAGTCTTTTCAAACTCCAAGATTATTAAAACGCTCTGACCGCAACCTGAACATTCGGATGGAAGCCCGGCTTGGAAAAGTAAAAAAAATAAATAAAATAAATAAGGAGGCTTAGAAGATCTTTTTTATTCACCCGTTTAAGGAAAAGGCAGGATAAGTCAGGCTAAATGTTGTTACAACACGACGCGACGTGGAAGGAAGCGTAAGCAGAGCGACCCGCAGAGCGACCGAATACATGTCACTGCCTCGGTTTTCAGCGTGTATGCACGTCGAGGCACCACATAGGGACTTTGCTGGGAGAATTGGACTGGGGCATTGTATTCCAGCAAAAAGGCTAGCCTTTCCCAGCTCCGCTCTCCAAGCTGCCTTCCTGTCTAATCAATTATCTTCCCTGCAAGCCCTCCATCTAACTGAGCGCCCATTATGCATATTCATAAATCACAGCGTCCATCTCTGACAATGATTGATGTCATCATCTTTCTGTTTTTGTACCAGTTTTCTCTCGGAAGCGTAAGGCCAACTCAGGCAGAGGAAATACCACAGCACGAGAGTGACCCTCTCATTACCGATGCCCGTCTGACTTAAGCGTTTATTACGAGACACTCCAGTGTACGCGTCGCTCATACTAAATTTGCTTCCAAGTCGGTTAATGTTCTGCTCGTATTAAGTAACATGAAAAATCAGTCATAGAGCTAAATATAATCGAGTAAAATAATAAAACACAAGCCACCACCATAAGTCGAATATTTAACAAAATATAGTTATTGTAAATGTGGAAACTGCAAACAATTTCAGAGCAAATACACTCTATAGGATAAAATCAGTGGGACCCCACAATGAATTTAAAACACATTTTTAAAAACGGTCAAAATATTTCACATATGTAGCAATATTTTTATTTAGAAAAGCAAATATATATGATGGATATCTAATTCGAAATAGAGTCCAAATAAAAATTACTGGAGCTACTGCAAAGTTATACTGTAGTTTAACTGAAATAAAATGCAGTTAAAGTGCAGTACAAAAGAGTTCTGCTTCATGAGTACTGCACAAGAAATGGTGAAACTGCATTATAACTGCAGTAATGCTGCAATAAAAACAAGTGTGTTCAAAATATTGCATAATACTGCAGCAATACTGCAGTGATTACTATCATTACAACTACAGTTGAACGGCAGTTATTTTTTGTACGGGGTAAGCCTATAGATTTTTTTTAGACTTTTATTCTGAAAATTTCATTATCATCTGGAATTATCTGTAAAAGCCTGAATGTACAAAATAAAATTACTTATTAGTATCTGGAATTATCAGAAGAAAGTCTGAATGTCATGGATAAATTTCAAAAGCTGCATAATGGGATAGTGCAAGTTTGCAGTAAGCAGGATGATTGCCTGAAATTACTAAAAACGTTTGCTTATGAAAAAAGTAATCACAGCTGCCCTTGTAACTGTACGTGTCCAACAGGCGTCTTTTTGTATTCAACAAATGGAAGACATTGGCCAACATTTCCCTCAGAGCTACACTTCCAGCAGGACACTGTGTGTCATTCTTGTATTCACACGTTAAGTGGATATCCTTGTGGCCAATGGGCAATAGCAACACTGACTCTGCCATTATTTCTTTGGTCACAGAAATGCTAAACGCCCAGACCGAGCCATTCACGTATGCTGGAGCAAATATGCTTTGAATATGCTTATGGGTGGGGGAAAAGACACATGCATTCACACAGTCGAACATTAAAGGTGCAGGCTAACATTTTTTTAAACACGTACACTCCCTGTCCGCACACAGGCACTCGCTTGCACGCACGCTCGCACAAACGCGTGCGCGCACACACACACACACACACACACACACGCAACTTCATCACCTCCAGTTCCTCTGTCTCAGCCCTCCTCCCATTCTGTTCTGTGAGAAGTCTGCACATTCTAAGTCTGTCTAGTTCCAGCCTGCCTCTTTTAGCCGGAGGAGTATTCCTGTTACACAAGTGGAACCAGGGCGGACACACAGTGACAGTGGGAGCCTAGGCTTCCGCCATCCAACTCTACATGGCCACAAAAATACTTACAAAGGACACTTCTCTCATTACTTCCTAATTAACACCTGTTAACAAGTACTGCTTACAGAATATATGAGATGACTTATCAAAGGAAGGCCAACATCTACCTTTATCATGTCTTTGTGTTGCCTGCAAATGTTTTGGTTTGGTTCGGCAAAGTAGAATTTCACCAAAAAAATACATTCAAAAAAAAATTCACTGAAGTTTTGTGCAGTGTTGTGCTACTCCTCATGATGAAACAAGTCAGCCTTAGGAATCAACACTACTGTGTAGGACTGCAGGAGCCATCCATAGTAAAATCAGTGAACTTCACTGCCAGTATCTCACTGGTAGGGAGGAAACCATACACAGTTAGCACACATGATATCAATATGCAGAAAGATTATACATTTGGACACAAGAGCCGCACATAATTGTATGTGTTGGTTTTTAGCAACATTGCAATCAGCCAATTAACCAGAATGGTGGTATTATTTAAAATAGTGTTTAATTGGTTAAATGGTACTGTGGGAAATAACTTAAAATAACAACAATAATTACTGTAATTATTACATTTTCATACTCAAGATTATTATTCACAGTTTTTATTTTAACAGAATGTACTGATAATCAAGCCTGGCATTTAAGGATAAAACAGTTAATGAGTTGTACTGTTATTGAAGGGTAAATATCAATTATAGGTGTATACTAAAATGTGTAAACAGTTTAGTCTTTCAGATAATTTCTGAACAATGGTACATTATTCATTTGGTGCTTTGTGATTTAAGTAACAACCATTACATTCACATAGTGGTTGCACTTATCCAGAGCGACTTGCTGAAATTGAGAGCGTGATAATTGCATAAATACAAAAGTGTGTAAGAACAAGGCACATTTATAATCAATTTGTAAACTTAGCCAAACAAGTAACAGTTATTATTGCAAACAAAAGTAAATACCACTATACAGCCAACCTATCTTTACACAGCTATACCTTCATTATTATCCCAAATGGAATTACAAAAAGAAAAGTAGAGCATAGCTAAAGTTGTCAGGTGAACCATAATGCCATCTGAAGAGGTGGGTCTTAAGGCAGTTTACATATTACTTTTAAGACTAATCCAAACTTTGTTAAGAAGCACACATTTAGTTTTTTCAATGCATTTATCTTTTCCAAAAGTATGAACAGGCTGGGAAAATAAGATGTCAGCTAATTATTATAATGTTCATGAGCTGCAGGTAGCTTATACATAATGGCACATTGTTGTTTTCTGTTGAGGAGTGCTTAAGTTTGACAAGGTTTAGGGTTAGGGGCTGTCTCCTGAAAGAGAGAGAGACTAAGAGAGAGAGAAACAGACCTAAGGATTTCCAAAATATCCTTGAAACAGTCCTATTTGCACCCAACAAATACAGTTCTCAACTCTCAATCACATTTATTTATTTTACGTGCCATTCACTTCCACCATCAAATGGTGCAAGATGGACGTGCATTGCCTCACCCTGCTGAAAGCATTTCTAAATTGTTTCTTTGGAGCGCTTAGAGGAGCATGAAACCAATTAAACCAAAATCTGTCTTCTCGAGGAGACAGAGGGCGTCCATTCTCCTGGAGAGGACGGACGGACGACTCCATGCACTTTTCCATCAGCCTCAAATGGAGCCGTCAGCAACCAGATAAAGGAAGTAAAGAGTAAATAAACAGAAGAGGTTCCATTGGAAAAGAAAGTGTCCCCCCTGAAAGGTGATGGTGGCCAAAATAAAGAGGCCCAGCCCATGTTTTCATCTCATGTCTTGGTCAACAAATCCTAACCCTCCCTCCCTCCAAACCCTCCCTCCCACCACCACCACCACTGTCAGTCTCAGCCTCTGGAATCACAATGCCATACCCATTGTAGTGTGGGTCCCAGCTTTGAAACTGTCAGGTCCCTTTGTCAGACCCGCTAATCCTGTTAGCAGGCACCGCTGGTAGTCCACTCCCAAAATCGCTGGAAGGGACGCGGTCTCCCGCCCGCTCCACAAACACCGCACGTCAGAGATAGCTGGAAATCAAATATGAGAGAGGGCCGGGTCTGCACGTGGACCTGCTGCCTCAGAACGGTGTTAATCGCGGGAGATGCGTCAAATATGGACTCCGTTTCTACTTTAAAAGTAGAGCGCACAGTGCTCATCCAATTTACTTTAAAAAAAAAAACAAACAACAGATTTGAGATTTTTCAGAAACTGGGTAATATTTTGTAAAGGGAAGACTGCCCAGAAACAAATTTGTGAGAAGGTGGGCTTAGGGTTAAGTTTCGACCGTTAGCTTGCAGGGGCAAAGGGTAGGAGAGACTGACATTCTCTAGAGTCGGAGCTAGCAGCGACAGGAGGGCGCTGATTTCATGGCTATTGTTGGGAGAGGTTAGAGAAGGGAGCGCATTCACTGACTCAGAAAGGCAACAAGTGGGACGCGGAGGGGCCGGGGAGGGCTGGGCGGCCCCGTCGCTTTTATCGCTCGCCCGTCTGAAAGACTGCGCCTCTCTCGGCCCCCTCAGATTTATTTAGCCGCAGTTACGGGGCAATTATGGAAATGGCTCTTTTGAAGCCGGGCCCAGCTCCCCTTGTTTTCTCCCGCCTGACAAAGCTAAGCGTCTCCCGATTATTATTATTCTTTCATTCGTCGTTTCCTTCTTGCCGCACGTGCATCACGTTTCCCGGTGTTGCTTTTCCGTAATTATACCGCTATAAGCTCCCCGGTTCGCAGTTCGAACAACTTCCTACTGTTAATAATAACTCTGATGTTTAAAAAAAATAAAATAAATAAGCACAGGAAAGAAAGTGGGATGTTATACATCTGGTCCGACAAACCATGTGCAGGTTCAGTGTGAGGTGTATGCACGAAACCTGAAAAATGAGTCGGGACTGTGGGGAGCTTCGCTGGGCACTCAGCTGGCAAACTTCAGCATTATAGGCCAACCCCAAAGGTCAGGGAAAAGAGACACCAAGCACATTTCACCAGCTAGAGAGTACAGCCTTCTCCCCTCACAAGCAAGTATGAAGGGGTCGGGAGTCCATGGCCTTACACTCTTTTAGCTTTGTACATTACTTATCATTATAGCACAGAATTTAGCCGCAGCGCGTGAACTAATAAGACACATTTTCTCTCGCACTTGAGCTAATATGATGGGGGCATGCTAAGGAGCGGCTGTGTTGTTGCTGAGGCCTCCTGACCAGTTTAATACTGCTTTTACAGTATTTTTTAATTTATTTTATTTTTTGCTGGGTTTTGCAGACACACCTAGAGCTTCCAAATGATATAATTTATAACACAGAAAACATAAATACAACATCACGTTTCTGTGTTACGTGGGGAAACCTTAGGTCTCCCTCCCACTTTTAGAGAGTGTCTTGGTGAAGGCGGCGAGCGTCCCTGTTTTGCTTTGCTGGCCTGTAATTACATCATTTGTAAATACAGCTCTGAACTCGAGCGGCAGTCATTAAATGGATTGTTCCAGTTGAGCTTCAGGCCTCCCACTGACAGGTACTGTATAGTTATCAATGTTTGCTCACCAGATAAGATCAGCAACTTAGTCATGAGATAGTTCCTCCCGCAGCCGCCGGTTGGTTGGTGAAGGAAAACGTTAAGCCAGAATTCCTGCAAACAACAGCTCCGTTTCAGGCAAATAAATCGCGGCCCCTCTTGATTGACACTATCTTGTAACAAACAAGGAACTGATAAACTAACTCAACTCGACTTAAGTAAGAAAGCTGTAATTTGACTTTTTGTTTTGTAATTGTGGATATGTGCCCCTAAGGTTTATTGACTGTGACTCATACATTCCGTAACTTTGATCGCGGTCCTGTCAACATTAGCTTGGTCTGAAACAAAGCTTCGAGTG
This sequence comes from Anguilla anguilla, assembly GCF_013347855.1. Taxonomy (NCBI): domain Eukaryota; kingdom Metazoa; phylum Chordata; class Actinopteri; order Anguilliformes; family Anguillidae; genus Anguilla; species Anguilla anguilla. Next base: position 34,398,297 of record NC_049205.1, on the reverse strand, counting down.
TCTGCATGTAGGCTTATTTATCATTACATTACAAGGACCGCAGTCTGCTCTGACAGTTAGTGCATGCTGTGCAAGCTATAATGAACACCGTGTAACTCTCGCGTTCGTGTTGAGCAATATGAAAGCATTTAGAAGTCTCTTTTACCATCTTTACACTTAGTTTCTCTTAGGTCATTCCGGTCTTGGAAGAATGCTGTATACTGTTCTTTCCCACGAGTTTGCTGCAGCATTAAAAAAAATAACCTAATATAAAAGGGCTGTTCATTAATAATCCCTTTGAATTGGCCACGTATTTGATTTCTGCCAAAAAGTAAATATTTATTTCATTACGCCAATCACCCACGTGTGGTTCAATGAAAGTTCAAACGTTATAGATGTTCCACGAGTGTTCGACAACAGAATGATCTAGGGGTGTATCCAAACCTGAATGCATATTTGAAAATGCAGAAGATTTTCTTTTGTTCATTTGTTGGTAAGTCATGGAAATCCCATGACACTTCAGAAAAGAACTCGTGATTCACACAATAAGAGAGCATTGAACAGAATTAAGCCAACTTGCCAATGATTAAAAAAAAGAAAAGAAAGTACGTGTCTCACGCTATAATTGCCTGTCGGACATTTCTAAAATCAGCCAGTTCCAAACGAGCCGCTTAATGAAAAGAACACAACAGTAATTTTTTTGTGTAAAATAAAACATGCCATTACACATTTTATGACTCATTGACAGGTACATTTATTAATTAACAGTGCAAGAAGCAGTTTAAATTGAGCTGGGTTGTCAGAACACATCCTTGCATCCACACACTACTAATCACCTTTCAATGTCCCCTCACCAGTGGCGTGTCTACTATGCTTTTATGGCCTGCCAAGAACCATCCTCTTGCTTTGCTTTGACTTTGTGGTTTGTTCCATATATATTGTTCCAGCAATTTTCTTGGTTAATGGCTTCCAATTTTTCTGTACACGCATTTTACCTTCTTTATAACAGTAACTATGCCCAAGTTTGTAATGTTTACATTTCTGAGAATTAATGGAGAGTAGACTTTTTTTGCTAGCAGTTGTCAGCTGTGGGCAGGTAATTATGTTGTACCATATTATGCTGCATCCTTCTGAAGGCCAATGTAGAAAAAAAATCTATGTTTTATAAGATGGTGCTTACAACTTGTTTAATTACTTGTCATTGACTAGAAAATTATTTCTAGCCAATGCTTGAAAAGGGCAAGAGTAATGCGACTAACCATTCTAATAAATGATTCAAAATGTAATTTGTCATTTGACTCCACAGTTCCAATGTCTTTGTATCTTTTTAGGTTTTACTTAGTAGGAGGCTAAGGGGCATGCCACACACACACACACAACCGAATGGAGTTTTGCCTACATTCAATAATCATCAAGTTCAAGCCATGAACTATCTCTAAAAAGAGTGGCCTCATAATCAAATAGGTTAAAATATAAAAACAAACTGCCAAACAAGGACAGCAAGATACAGCCAAGTGTCAAACTTACCCAGGACCAGAAGACTTCAAGATGGCTCCTATTCACATTCAGTTACAGTTAAATTAGCTACATTTGTGTAGACAGCTGCTAAAATAATAGCAGCAGACTGTGAGAAAAGCTAAGATAACAAACTATTGTAGTAGTAAATGTATGGATGGCTGGTAGAAACTATGATATATATTGGATTAACCATTTGCAGTGGCACACCAAGAACTGCAGGCAACCATTTTGGATGACCTCTGAACCTGAAAACCATGTCAACATCCAAATGTAACAAGCTTAATTAAAAATTGTTGAGGGGGAGCTGACTGGTAGCGAAATAGCAGCTAGCATAGCACCTGCTCCGAAAACACCTGCAGTGGTGAGCCAACAGCTATAAAACCATAGTAGCTCAGTTAAATATATATTTTTTTAATGTAGTTGTGTATTAATGGTAATCATAGGATAAGAATGTCTAGGTTAGTGTTGTTAAAAAATACAGCTTTATTAAAAATATTTTTTTTTACGTAATAATTTTTAAATGTCAGTAGTAAATCATGAGCTTGGTGCTTTGGAAGCACAACAATTCCAATGCCAATATACATTAAACTATTATAGGAATTTTCTGTCATTTACACAACTTATGGTTTAAGCTGCACCCACTTCCAGTTTTCTGTCCAAATACACTGGCATATAATTTTGTTGGTCGAACAAATATAAATGGTGTCGTATCTGCAGTGTACTGAGAACAAATTCATCACTCTAAAATGAAAAATGTTCCCCTTAAAAATAAGAACAGTGATACAATAACTCCCTCTTTCTGTGTGCTGCCAGTATTCAGAGTCACAATTATTACATTAATGCACTATTTATTTGCTTGGTTAAACATATCCTGGGTGATTGATACAGGTTACAATTTATCATCCATTTAAACAGTATATTCAGAGAAGCAATTCAGCATGCGTATTCAAGCATAAGGCAGAGGTAATGTAATATCTGAACATTAAAACCACTCGGTATAAGACCAACACCACATTACCACCACAAATATTCATTTCAGGTTTGCAAGTTTTTTTTCTACGATGAATGCTTCCAGCAGTCAATCAAACAGGCACATCCCACACTGACTGCGAACGTTTTAATATGTTAAACCTGGACGGGAGGAGAGAGGGACGAAGCTCTCCATTCTTCGGCAGTTCTCTTTGTGCTTAGATAAACTTGTTGTCGGGCGCATTGTCGGCCTCTCCGCGGCGACACAGCTCGGCCCGATAATCGCATTGGCATGCAAATGAGGGGGAGGGGAGAGGCAGAGAGGTGACGGGCCTCATTGTGCCGCCTTATTTCAGCCAGGGCAGGCGTGAAGAAGGTTCCTTCCTCTGCCTCATGCAATTCTGATGGGCACTAAGGGAGGGGCCTGTGCACGCCCGGACCATGTGACCACAGAGGACACGCCCCGTCGGCCGCAGTCTGCAAAGGAGAGCGAAAAGAAAGTCCTGCCTCGCGTTACTGCTAGCCGCTCTGGGCCTCTGATCACATGACCGGGGGAAATTGCATGTCTAACACAATTTTACAGGTTGATAAACAGGCGGTTGGAGGGCAATTGGCTATATTAGCAGATGGTTCTCAAATGGAATCCCAGGAGTTTCCTTTTCCCTTCACTGAGAGGGTCTGCTTATTTGCTGTCAGTTAATAAAATATACAGTGCTGAACTTTGCCCTTTGCTCTCTGTTGAAGGTCACAGTTCCCTTCTTGCATATACAGATGAAGACCTTTTTGGAAATCATAAGACAAACAACAGATAAGATGCAAGGTCAGGGAGTTAAATCAATAATGGTAATTAGTCCGCTTGAATTTATTTTTCTGTCATCTATTTCCCTTGCCCTTTAAGAATTTCAGATCCTTATCACAAATTATCCATGGAAACACTTAAATAGAAGAAAAATAATAATAATAAAGTGACATAAAAAATCAACAATTGTATCCTTTACTGATTGGTATCATTACAGTCAGCTGATTGCATAGTATAGTCTCACTTTGTAGCTATATACCTTAAACAAGTAATCAAACCAGCAGTAATTGGATCTCATTAGAACATGCATTCCTTTTTTCTTACGCAATGTCTTTCTAAATTATACATTTCCTTATATTTTGTCATTTTGTTATAAACCTATTTTAAATTTAGGAATGTAGATTTCCCCATGTGACATTCCTGAACAACAGTGCCAGGACATGCCTCTTTGTCTCATTTTAATGGCATTTACATTTCTTTTGTAGTACATATATGGAATTTGATTGATTTTTTTTTTTAAATCAGTGATAATGCATAACTGAATTAGCTGCATCTCGTTTAAAACCACATGTGGTTGGCTGGGTGGCCCATAACTCTGAGGGTTGTGTTTCTGAGGTTCTACTATATAAAGATACCTATGAAAGCTGAGGAATCGTGGGTAATTCCACACAGAAGAGATGGCCCCCTGTCTTAATGAAATGAGGAAGGTGTTCCATAAAGCCCTTGTTTAAAGGCACACGCATAAGTGTAGGAGAACATGGCCTAGCTAACACGTCTCAGCACAGCACAGCTGGGGCTCCACCACCTCCAACCTCAGACATCACCGGAATAAAAAAACATGGAAATCAAAAATTAAAAAAAACATGGCGGAAAAGCGTGAGAGGAAAAAGCATTAAGAGGGGGAAGGAGGAGGCAAAAAACATTGGGGGCACCTGACTTCGGTCTCTGCTCACGCCTTGGCTGGCGCCAGTCTGTCAGTGACCTACAGGTGATCCTCGGCCCCATGCTGCAGAGGCTGATCCGCGCTTGCCCCTCACTCCCCTTTCTTCTTGGCCAAGGCTAGGGGGCTTGTTTCTCTCTTTGGGCTTGTTTCTCTGAATTCTCCTCCCAGGTTCCCATCAAACCAGATGCTTCCCCATCGTGGGAGCCCCAAGCTCACTGACCGGTCCTCTAGAGCTGGGACGTCAAACTCAAGGGCCGCTGTGTCTGCTGTTTTTTAACGTGTTCCTGCACTTAAGTGCACACCTTGTCTCCAAGGCCTGGATGTTGACTGATAGCAAAAAGCAAAAACCAGCAGAGACTTCAGTAGCCCTCCTGGATTGGAGCTCGAGACCTCTGCTCTAAAGAAATGACAACTCCACAATAGGGCCAATGAAGGTGTTTGAAGAGGCCTTCAAGTTGGCCAGTAGCCACTGCTGTCCCCTATGTAGCCACCACTGCAAGCATCTTCTGTCTCACCTCATGGATGGAAGGGAGTACGCATCCATCAACCACTTCCCTCATCGACTGCTCCTCTCATCTGAATGTCCCAAGTAGAAAAATAAAGCCGCTGTTCCAAGGACTATGAGCTTAGATTTCAGCAGAATTTTTCCTTGATTCAGAAGTGTGAACGGCTCATGAAATTGTGAGTTTTTGCCCCCCCTGTCCCCCCCACCCCCCTTCCTTGAAACACATCACTTGATGGAGAAGGAGAAATCAGAGAGCGATGAGGTATTCAGAGCGTCTGAGCCTGAAAGAGGAAACCAGCGGGAGACTTCTGGCCCCTTCCCCCGCCATGGGAATCAAACAGTGCCGTACAGTCTTACAAGCTTACATTAGTAGAACAAAACAATGGGGCATTGGGGGATAAGAACAGGCCCAAGTGCCAGAGCCACATTACCATATGCTGCTGTGCTACATGCCTGCGATGAACACTGTTGCTTTTGGGTAGGGTCACTCAAGGAAATCCTTTGACTGATACCGCCATGATTCCTCACTATTTACATTTGTTTTAATGGCTGCAAGCTCTGGGAGAACCAACCAATGGGAGAGAACTTAATGTGGTCAGAGGAAGCGCTGTACATTGTTTTGTGGCCTAATTTCTCAGATAGAGGAAACTTTGTAGCTCAAAATGAGTATTTAGTTTCATTTGACAGGAAATAGTTTTGAGGTCATAAAGAACAATTAAATGACTCATTGGTTTCATATTAAGAAAGACGTGTAAGTAAAAAGTTCATCCAATCAGTTGAAGTGCTTCATAATTACACATTTGGGAAAGAGGCAAACTGGATATTATCAAAATTGATTTAACGGATTACAGCTGTGAAAGGCTAGAATGTAAATACACAAAAGACAATACTTAGTAAATCAACTACTGTTGTTTTCTATGGAGGGTATCTGGCTAATAAAATCTGGTGATTTGAATACACAATAATTTTCCCCAAAGTTCCTTGATGCAACGTTTAACGTGTAGCAGATTTTAAAGTGTGAGGTATATATTTCAAATTGTGCTTTCTCTCACTGATCAGAGAACATAGGAGATTACCAGTGCAAACGCGGAGCTCGGAGAGAAGAGACAAAAGAACATGGCTGGCCTGTTGCTTGCTCCTGTCAAACAGCTCCCACCATGACCTTAGCAGGGCTCCGGTTGCAGACCTGTTCATGGTTTTTCTTATTTGCTTTTCCACAGCTTCTGAATCATTTTGCTTTTTGTACTGAATACATCTTGGCATTCTGTCTGCTGGAACATTTCTCTGTTTGTACAAAAAGTGAATGAGCATTTAATCATTGTCTGTGGTTATGTATGAATTGTACTCACAATAAGGCTGCAATACACACTCTTTGAATGTAGTGATTATGATTTCTGCCATTGATCTTTTTTATATATTCCCACCATATAATACAAATCAAAGCAAATAGATTTTTATTACATTCAAAGGCATATTAAAGGCTACATCATAGCCAAAAGCCTTGCCCTCTTATCAGAAAAACATGGCTAATGATATTGGCTTCTATTCTCTTTTGAAGTATCTTCAGTAAGTATGACCCATGGAAATGGCCTTATAAAAGCGGTTAGTTACCAGGGGCAGATGCAGAACTGCCTACACACACAGACCTAAAACACATTTATGACTCAGGCGCGGTTTGAATCCTGCTGCTTGAGCAATTTCGCTCACGCGTTCTCTGTCTGATGCGAACACGACCGTCCTCTGTTGTGGTATCCCCCGTTCCTGAATCGGCATTTCAAAGCCATTGGGACCAGGAGAGTTTTTCGCAAGTCAGTGCAGGTTTGCTTCAGACTCTCCGAATACTCAACCAAAAAATAGTCCAAACTGTTGTTTGTTTGTTTTTTGTTTGTTTTTTTTTGTTTTTTTGTTTGCTTTTTTTTCAAAGAAAATAAAAAAATAAAAATGAAATCTTGGAAGTGGCAAGGAACGTTCTGCCTCTTTGAGTTATACCACCAAGCTGTTATGGAAGGAAAGTGTGATCCAAAACCAATACCTTAAATGTACATTAAACAAACCCACAAAGGCAGGCTTGTGATTTACTGACCTACTTATTAAGGCCTAATTTTAAAATGAACACAGGTGGGATTCTGGGAAGTGCATGCCAAGGAAAACTCCTTTTCTTTTCCTTTAAATTTTCAAGAGTGCTTCTGAATCGCATGTCGGTCGCCACATTTAATATACTCAGCATAAGCCTTATATTTAGGAAAAACATTCAACATGAAAAATGAATTAATGCTACGTTTGGGAAAATGCATGGCAAATTATTGCAAAATGTACTTAATGTCATTATACAGGATATTATTCCTGGCTGCATTATTAGTTCATTGTGATCCCTTTATATCTTGTATATACTTTCAATAACATACTAAATATGTTTATTCAATACATGTTTTGAAATTTTATACAATATGAATGCATTTTCTTTTAATAAACATAAAATGTAATATAACTACGGCAGAACTGAATATGGCAGATTATAAATCCAAGTCTCAGCTCATTATATATGATGTTCCCTGAAGTTTTAGGCCCCTTGCTGTTTAAACTCATTCCGACTTGGCCATATCATTTGCAACCATAAAATCCCCTTCTACTGCTATGCTGATGATACTCATAATATCTACGTAAACTGTCCCTAATGTTTCTGTAACTACTATACTGTTAGATATCTGTCTTTGGGACATTACGGCGTGGGTGAACCTTCACTTTCTTCAACTTAGTAGAAGAATAATAGAAGCTATATTAGTTGGCACTGGCCAAATTCGGCACTCCAATACCTCACGTGTTCCTCAAATCAATTCTCTCTCTCTCTCTCTACCTCTTTTATTAATCTCTGCATTAATTTGTAACTTTTGACAGCCATGTTATAAACAGCTGCAAAGTCGTTTTCCAACCTTTCACAGGAACACTGCAAAATGTGACGCCACCTCTCAGATGCTGAAACCTCCCAGATGCGGAAAGGCTCATCCATGACTTTGTGTCCTCAAACTTGACGACTGAAATGCCTTGCACATTTCCTGTTCTTACTGCACTGAAATTGTGTTAAATTCTTAATGAAATGTATGTACTTAATGTATGTAATTACGTGTATGTAATTATTATCATTATGTGTTTTGTTATTGTTGTATGTGTATCAAGTCTGGGGCCAACTAATTTAATTCTCTCCCCCTTTAAATTCTGTCAGTTCCTTTTCCTGAGAAATATTCTGAATTCAGTTCCAGTTTAATTCCTCTCAGTCTCAATTTTGGGTAAATGCAGCGAACAACAGGGAAAGACACACAATTATTTATTCCCAATTCATTATTCTGCCCACAACAATTAATTCAATCCCCTTTCTAAACTCAGTTTGCCTAATTCAATTCTCATACATCCCTCAGCTCAATCTGAGGCATCTGGAATCCAAGCAAGTATTTCAGTAAAGGGTATATTTATCGTTTTGAAATCATCAGCATTAAAAAGTGGTATTGGGTATAATCATTTATCTAAAAAAGTTTACCATTTGTTTTAAAAATTATATATGGGGGGGGGGGGGATTCCTTAGAGTGGACAGCAAGATGCTTTTTATTCCTTTAGCTCCTTGGATGAGAATGAAGTGCAGATTTTAGCTCTCTGAAGGTACAATACAATATAGCCCAGGACACTCTAATTAAGAGTCATGTAGGATGAAGTCTTCTCAGCCATCAATCAGAACACTGGATAAGGGTCCTCAGGGGCAGCCTCAAGACTACTGCCTCCACCTGCCGGTCATTTCAGGTCAGTCCCTTCCTGTTGATCCCGGCCTAACCTGCCCCTGCTAGGAGTCACTGTTTTAAAGAGCTGTCAAGCTTACCGAGGAGCTATCACAGGTCTCCTGAACCCACCTGGCTCCAGAGATCCGTGATGCTTACCGAGCAAGGCCGTCATTCATTCTTTCTCTCTCTCCATCACACGGGCACGCTAAGCGTGCGCGCTTAAGCAATTACGCAGGGTTTCCCCTTTAAAGAGACATACCGAGTGGCCTCAGCCATGCCTTAACAGGCACTTTCTGCAGAAGCAGGGGAACGACGCTCGGTTTAATCGCAGCACAGGCTGCCAGCTGCACTGTGCCTTCGCTGGAGCAGCCAGCCAATCAGGGTAAAGCTGGGCCAAAGTCCCGTGAGAGAAGAACTATCGCAGGAGGAATACTGAGGAGTTACAGAGGTTAAAAGCGAGCGCAAGCTCAATGCCTTCTGCTTTACGGTACTTACACCAAACACAAAGATGGCAGTCCGTTTACCATTGTATTTAAAATGGCACTCATGATAGCTTGGCACTGAAACGCTGGCCTTCGGCTTGATTCTTCTTTTTCACTGATTCACTTGAGCTCTATAGGCCCTATTCAGATTTGTCTGATTAAAACACATACTTTAGCTGCCAAAGTTGTGCTTGTTTTATGACCTGGTATTCAGATTCTCCTTGTGCGTATACCATCCAAAATGCTGGAAATACACATAAAAAATTTGCAGAAGTTCCGTGCCATAAGCCCAATCCCCCTCCTCCCCCCCCCCCCCGAAGTAGATTGTTTCCAAAAATTGGACTTGTACCCCTCCCTTGTTGCAAACTCCAGCCAAATGCATCTAGTTTTATAAGAACTGCCCAACCCTGTTCCTGGAGATCTATCTCTATCTCCATCTCTAGGTTTTCATTTTGACCCTAATTTCACACAACTGATTTTACTAATTAGCAGATAAATGAGATCTGTTGCTGTTGAAAGAGGTGTGCTTTGTTAGGGTTGGAGTGAAAACCAGGATGTTAGATCTCCAGGAACAGGGCTGGGCAGCCCTGAATTACACACCATTTAAGCACCAAACTAAATTCAATTAAACTCCCAAGGTGAACAATTTTGGAATTACGTTGCAAGAGCATATGATCTGAGTTTTGTAATGCATAATAATAATACATGTATTTTTCTAGACCTCAGTGTCTTAGTTTTGCAGAGTGTGGACATCGCTTTTCTTTTTCATGTGCAATTACTTAACACATTTCTGTCAGGACCACTGTCATCAAAGTAAGATCTTTATTAACAATAAAGGCAATACAGTTATGTTTGGCAGTATGGCTCTGTTCTGGGAGCTCTCCCTCCAACCATGCAGCCCGCGTGGATAAGGCCGGGAGGCCAGCAGCCAAACCCCCCTAGAGGGGTAAACACAAAACAGATCCAGCAGCAATGAAAATTTTTTAACACATAGGGATGGAGCAATGAAATTCTTAACACATAGGGATGGAGCTGGGGTGGTGGAGGGGATTTACAAAGCAATGTGCAGCAAGCTTGCATGCAGGAGGAGCAGCAGAATGAGTACAGGAAGTCTAAGTAGACCGCCCTGTTATGTGAATGTATTGTGATAGGTGAACATCACTCAGCTGAGCATCAGCTGATTCTGCCAGAGCGGCTTGACTCTCGTGGCCTGCCAGAACTAACGCGATGCTCCATGTCTGTCAAGATTGTAGCTGCATTCCACGGTGGAACAATACTGTACGAAGGCTGCAGGTACATTGCAGATACCCTTTGGCATAAGTACTTCACATGAAGTTCTTAAGTAAAAATACAGCTATGTGTGTCAATCATTTCAAAAAAAGCTAAGCTATGTAGGCAACCTTGGATAAAGGTGACATAAATCATGCAAGCAATGTTACTTCTGCCATGGCAGACAGACTTCAGAGGAACCTGTTGCTGAAGAAGTCAAAAACATCTGAAGAGGCAAACATAGAGACACGGATGCACACACAACACAGTCTATTGCACTGCCATCTCATTTGCGCGAAATTGGCTAAAATGAGCACTGCATAGCTATAAAGTGCACTTTCTTTTGCTTTGGCTGCAGGGCGGTGACCCTGTGGTCCCATCTCAATCGCAGCAGTATCATTTTCCCCCCAAACCCACTGAAGCCATGCCATGGACGCTGGAGATGGTTTGCCGAAATGCTGCTTACATATCCCTTTTTTTTTAGGGCAGAAATTCAATTTATGAACACTTTTATTACAACGTCTGTCAGTGACTAAAAGGAGCTCCATAATCAGGAGCACGCAGCCAATCTGATTACGGCAGGCAGTTAGTCTGGCCAATATGTTGTCAATTACGAAGTTGGACGGCGAACGTCCTCTGAGAAAAAAAGGAAATTTGAATAAATAAAATAGTAGGTGGTTAGACATGGTTTGGGGGCTGCTGAGGGTAGCTTTTTTTTAAAAAAATGATCTGATTTAAGTGTTAGGCTACGGGGAGAGACCCTGAAACCTGAGAGCCAATCGACTCTGCCAACATTGCGAATGGCCTCTCTGCGCTGCAGTTGCTTTACACGGCGCAGTCGTCTTCAGACACCGGCAGTTCCGCTGCAGCTACAATGCACCGTTTAATGCGACGCTACTGAGTCATTTCGATCTCCTGTTTTTTTGCTAGGGCTTCGGTTCCTGGTACAGTACAAAAACAGAACAAATGTCATTGGCAGGGTAAACACATCTGGGCAGTCAAAGAGTTTAAGAGAAAACGAAAAGGTTGTGCTGTTTTAGAGCCTGTTTTTACTCTTAAAAACAACTGACAAAATGCAGAACTTACTAATTCAACGTAGCTTCTATAAACAGTTGAAACACAGATAATTCAACAGAAAATGATCACCCGAATAAATTGATTAAAATTATTTGTGTCTTCAGGTGTGTTGACAGTAATTAAGCAACACCAAATGAAAGAAATATGCAATGCTTGATGACTCAATGGCACCGCAACCAAAATAGAAATCTGGTACTAAACACTAACTTAGTTTCTTAAAAGGAAGTTACTATTAACAGATGATTAATATGTTCATCAAATGTGTAATACTGTAAATAGGAGACCCTTCAAAAAGTAAAACAAACAAACAAAAAAACCTAATTACATTCTAAATACGGTGGTTTCCAGTTTTGCATTGCAAAAACGTAGTCCCTTTTGTAAATGACCCATTTGGGCAGTCAAAGATCTTGAATAAATGTGATTGTAATAAACAGGTTAGATAATGGAAGGCTGCATGGATGGATAAATAGATGGAAAACCAACTGTGCTATTTGAGAGCCTGTTCGTACTGTTAAAAACATTTGATAAATGTATGTCAGCTTATTGGCGTTTGGGACCAGTGGACACAGATCCTAAAGCCTGTATAACCACAGGCTGAGCACCGTGTGTGGGAGGGGGCCTGGCGATTGTATTGAAAGAGGATAGCGGCCTAAGTGTTTCCATGGAGCCCAGGGAGAATGAGGTTGATGGGATGGCAAAGAGTCGGTATTCACATTCATACCTTTCCAAACCCTCCAGGAAACATGCATCTTGTTCTCAAGCAATGAATCTTTTCTTGAACCTCCTCGAAACCTTCATGGGACTACCGTACTGTGTGGGCAGAGGAGGCCGAGGGGAGCCCTCCAGGATTCTAAGCCAGGTGGTGGCTCAGCCTGGGAAATGAAGTGTGTCATTTATTAATGAGAAGATCTCCAGAAAAAAAATAACGACTAGTTCAGTGGTGCGGGTGGGCGATCTGTGAACCGTTGGCAAAATGGCCTCCTGTTTACCTTCCGAAGTCATTAGATGCTGTCACGTGACACTCGTACAGGTACCGCGCTGGTCGCCGTCCAACCGTCGATCTCATCGCGGCCGTGCTTTATTGCCGGAAAATGAGCACAGAACCCGAAAACAGTGTTTTTCAAAACTGCCAGCTCGTCCCTGGTGTTATTGCTGGCCCTGGCCCCGATCTGGAGCTTAACGGGTCTGGAGCTTGCGCCAGCATCCTTAAAACATGTAACCGATATCCCTGTTCCCGAGCAATACCTGAAAAGTTCTGTTATTAAAAGTTAGCGAACCCTGGAGGAATGTTTTACACGATTTACGAAGTGTTCGTCAAGGTGAGAGATGACTGCGGTGAATTATGGTGGAGATTGGGTTCGCGGGAGTAGTTTTACAAGAGGGCGAAGAAATGGGGACAAGAGCGAGTCGAATTCGTCAACAGCACTGAAATGAATGATTCTAATTGCCCGGTGACTTTACAGAGGAGCCTTAAGAGTCACAGAATAGAAAATTTAGCAGTTTAGCTGGTTGTCAGCCATTGAGTGCCACACAATTATATGTGAACAATGGGAAAATCCCACTGTGTTTCCTTCACATCTTTATGTGTTGTCTTGTTCATCTTCATTGAGTCTTGTATTATATAACCCACACTGTTAAAAACTTTAACCCAGATTTACTAAATATTATTGCTGTGACACACTGTGCACTAAAACATATTCAGTCTTTGAAATCATGTTATATATACATTAAAACTTGAGTAGATGTAACTGATAATTTGAGTTGATTCTGATGAATTATTACCACAAAAATGAAAATTGTGTAGAATTATTCAAATCAGCGTGTTGTTGTCTTCTAAATTAGTCCAGTTCATTGCATGTCCCTTCCAAATCCATATGCTTATGATAACATTGTAGCAGTTTGGAAGAACTGCACTGCTCTTCACTTAGGTACATGCACTCTTTTATCTGTGAAAGAAGTGTTTTGTATTATACACATTGCAAGGGGTTCCTTCCCAACACACAGAAAACTCTCACATGATGTGAATTCACCCTATACTCAATAATTAACTACACTGAGGCTACTTCACTACTGTAACACTTGAATATTTCCAGCAACTGTAACAACATTTATTTAGCAATATCAGTCAGAATCTTGTTGCGTCACATATAACTCTGGGAAAATGGGTGGCACTAACTCTAGAACAGTGGAAAACATCTACTTATTTGCTCTTCTGGACAAATAATCTTGATTTGGAATAACTAATATCTTTACATTTTAAATCAAGCAGTATACCTGCTCTATTCATGATTTGGGGAAATTCCAAAAAATGTTTAATAATATTTCAGCAATGTGAATATAAGTTAATTTCAGACAAAATTACTTGTTCGGCTTGTTGGAGCTATTTATTTAGATATAGCCAACTCAAATAAAATTTTGTAATATTTACAAGGTCGCTGAATATTTATTTGACTGCATTGAATTGTGTGAGTCAGTAATGTATTGTTGTATTGTCTAAACTTTTATTATCTTAGTTTATCCCCATATGATTTTCTTTATGCTATTTTGTATAATGTTGTCAACACTTGGCAAGCTATCTGCAAGCTCAGATATATGCTGTGGTCATTATTCCATAAATCAGCCAGTTTACTAGCTTCTTGAAAGAATTATGATAGGTTAGTCATATCTGTAAATCCAGTTTCAAGATTTTATGTGCTTGACTCTGCGTTTTTGCTGGTTGCACTTTTATACATCTTATTACAAAATAAGTAGTAACCATTATTGTGAGTACTGTGTCACTTGCACTACACCTGGAACATGTACACTCAAAACACGTTGAATATTGTGCAAGAAGTCAATGCAACATTTCATCTGTAAAAATTCAACTGATTCTTTTGGTCACTGTTTGTAAAGACAGTTACTATAAAACATGGCATGTATTGTTCTGAACTATGATATAAATGTACATTATAATAGAATAGACTTGGTCAGACTTCCCACCTTAGTGTGGTTCTTACTCAGCTCAATCCACACTGCACCCTGACACCTAACACACTCACGGAACTCACAGCTAAGCTGATCTCAACCATCAGCTGACATTCAAAGACAGGGCATTAATCACTGATGACTAAGAGCCAAACAAAAGATAAGTGCTAGAGAGTTCACAGCAGAGTCATTCCATTCTAATATCAAACTGAAAATCACGGGCCGTTCTTCCCACAGGCGCAAAATAGCGGGCGACGTGTGTTCCTGTAAGGGACAGCGGCTAACAAGGGCTAACATGTGCTTTCGGTTTGGCTCGTGCCTTTTGATAGGAACAGTTAGATGCACTAATGGGCGCAAAAAGCACATCAATTAGAATACAGGCCAAACTAGCCTCAGTCATTTCTAAACCACTTTAAGCGTGTAATAAATGATCAAATGAGACTGGTCCTTTTAAGCTCACAGTAGGGTTTTTCTGTCGACTTTCTTTAAATAACCCAACGGGGCTTTGATTTAGCGCGCGGCTTTTTCGGAGGGAGAGCTTTCGCGTACTTTTTTGTGATTAAGCAGCCGTGACTCAAACGAGGGATGAGATCCCTTCAGAGTCGGGGTGGTTTCCAGAGAACAACCGCCCCGCGCGTGGGCGAGCGGCCACAGTACCTGCGCCTCCCAAAGCGCCTTAAGAAGTGGTTTCTGGCCGATACTCGGCCTCCTACTCCTACGCAAACAGGTTTTTACCATCAGTCGGACCCGATCGGGCGGTTGGGGGGGGGGGGGGGGGGGGGGTCGCCAAATGTGACTTTCAAAACAATTATGTTATGGTGAGATGTTCTTGCATCCCATGACAGTGCAAGAGCAGAAAACCCCAGAAATACCACATCAATGTGAAGAAACCCCTGGCTCTACCACTTGTGCACGTGAAATGTAGTGGCTCCTTATTTGTTTCTTGAAGTTTAAAACATCCCTCTGCCAATTCAACGAAATGACAAAGAAAAACTATCGTTCTTGTTGTTCACATGTGTCAGCACCGGGCCATAGCATCAGTCACAGTGATAGAGTACCTACAGCATCATGTAGATCAGCTCACAGTTTTATACCTTTGATTATGATCATTGCTATTATAATAGATTTATATGTTAATATCTTTCTCTCCTTCCCCATCCCCATAATTAACACTTCTGTTTCAGATAGATTGTGACCTATTTTGTCTGTATTATGCTTTGGCAGCCATATAATACCTTGAAATTGTCGTGGCGATAAATTAGACATGAGTGCAATGTTAATGAATGACAGCATTGTTGGTGGAGAGATGAGCGGCAGGCTAAGTTGGGTAACGAATGCATTCCTCACTTGAGCTCTGCAAACTATATATTTGGCCGAATCCTTCCTACTCCATCTCAGATTCTCAGCTCATTTATGGTGAGTGTTCTGGCACAAAATGGTGACTGTGCATCACCCAGGTGGTTGCAACAAGCTGCTGGCGGTTGAGGTTAAATTTCCACATTCAGTGGAAGCACTTCAAGATCCCAAGACAAAGGGAATCATATAAATGCAATTCATGATTATGAGTATTACTGAAACAATACACATGTACAGAGAGAGAGAGAGAGTGAGAGAGAGAGAGAGAGAGAGAATCTTTATTTTAATTTATCATTTCTTAAATTATCCCTATTTATCAGAATCGTTTCACTGTTTAACAGCAGGTGATGTGACTCGGGCTACAATTTTCACTGTGTGAAGTCTGTCCCACTACACAAAACATGTATGAATATGAAATCGGACTTAACCATGGATATACAGTACGTAAACCATGCATGCGTCCATGACACAAAGCCACAGATTCACATCATCACACAAAAACACATATTCACATGCTAGTATGGACTCACAAATGACCTCAGTCACTAAGGTAACTAGCACTCCTGTTTGCAAGCGCACAAGGTGTTACTGGCCCCTGTCAATGAGGGGCATGGCACCCAGAGACTACTGATCACCTTCAGCTAGAGATGCCTGTCCTCCAATCAGTACTAGTTCTCCTACGGTACTGTTTAGCCTGTGGGATGGACAATAGTCACAGTGTCACAAATGAGTGCAGTGGTGAAATCTGCATGCACTTCAGGGCCTTGTGTGGGTTTAGGAGGGACTGGGGTTACTTGAAAAATACAGGTTAATCAGAATTTGGGAGGAAAAAAGGAAAGACAATGATTAGCAAAAAAAATTAAATAAGCATGAGAATGCACATTACCTTTTCTGACTATTACCAGCAAAGAGTGGGCATGTGTACTGACAGTTAAAGGGAAAATACTTCCCATAACGTCACATAATAAACTTCTCGAGCAGACCGTGCTCAGACTATTCATTTCAGTATGTCGGTACAGGCTTTCTGAGAATATGTCCCCTTATCTCCAAAATCTGAGAGTAAAACATGCAAAACAGTCATAAAGAAATATCGTTTTAACACACGTACACACCTTGCCTGAACCAGACCGCAGAGATGTTTTAAAATGCAGCTTACACATTTTGCGACAGAAACAGAACATGATTGAAAGATAACCATAAATAATATACGAGGGGTGTAAAATGTGTGGCGCGGTGTGTAGCCCGATGAGATCTCTCATAGAGATCACGGCCTTTGCCCATGCTTCTGTGGTCACACCATTATCTGTACAAAAAATACGACCGTCGGTAAAATCAATGAGAACTAAATAGACGGCGTGTACGATTAGAACAGCCACGCATCGAGGGCTGATAAGAGTGTTTGGGACTCTCGCGCATCAGATAAAACAATAATCCTGAAAACACGCGATTTGGCCTTTTAATAACCCGCGGAGAAATCGTGGCTGTGTTCGTAGTTTAAATGCCACGCCGCTTCGATTGCTGCCATGCTTGTACCCTACAAATCTGTTAAGTGTAAATATATTCTGTCGGGTGTTCGGGGTACTATTAAAGTTCACTGTTAATGTTTAACATTTCCAACTAATGACATCACCGCTGGAATTAAGGACTAACAAAATGACACTTGACCAACCCAAGGGCATAGTACTGTGCGCACAGTCTGCTCTTAAAATCATCCATAAATTAACCTGCTGCAGCATATAGTAACTTTAAGTCACTCTGTACAAGAATGTTTGCTAAAAGAAAGCAATGTTATATTAACTCCACACATAGTTTATATTCACTTTAATATATTCCTGCACATTATCTATGACAGGGTATATGTATAGAATAACTTCGAGGATATACATATAATCAAATGCCAGATATAAATTACCTGCTCCTTTTTTGATGACATGACATCCAGACACAGATACATATGTACACTCACAAACTTACATCTCTGTAACATCAATACGTGATGCAGAAATACTTTTGAAGCATGGAAACAAAACAAACAGAAAACAGCCAATTAAGACCAAGCTAACACAGCCATTTTGGATGTTGTTGCTATACGGACAACTGAGATTGAGAATCGCTTTTCGTGAGAATACTGGGGAATTAATCAGGCTTTGGGAAGTAACACTTTGTCGGAACAGATGGAGAGGAAGGCTCCCTGTCTGATGGCATTGTCTGCGCCCGCGAATTAATTCCGCGTACATAGCCGTTGTTTTGTCCAGGATGCAAAGTGCTGCATCTGCTCCCTTGTAGAACATCGCTCGCCTTGAACCGCATTGACCACCTTCCGTGTTTACAGCCGTTAGCAAGAAGTGCTGACCCTCCGGTCACTGATGGTGGGGGCGGGGGGGGGGGCGGGGCAGCCTCGACACGTACAAAAATCCTAGCCAGGATCCGGGTCTTCGAAAACCCGCTCCTCTTTCCTTCCATTTCCGTTGCTAGCACATCTCAGCTGTCTCTAGCTCTCCTGGCTGGCTCCATACCAAAGCATGAGAAGCAACAAGCCAGGAAACAGTCAAATGAGCAGAAGAAAGTTAGCAGAAAGAGCTGCAGGAAGTAAAAGTTAAGAAACTGCTCTGGGGTTCAAGTTTAAGACTGAGACAGTAAAAATATTTGCGCTGTCTGTGACCGCAGCTGCTGAGTGTAGTACGATAGCTGATGGCTTAACTTGGCAAATGTTGTTTAAGAACCCTAGATAGATCAGAAAAAAACCGAAACAAAAATATAATGTGCATCGTTACTGATGCCTATTATTACTGGTGGGATCAAGGAATTTGGAGATGAATTTTTACTGAGAATGCCAAAATTATATTTTACATGTTACCCTATATATTATTGTAGGGTTTATTTCCATTTGAGTGTATGAGCCACAGCTGTTGATGTTTTAGTTTACGAGACACAATGACGGAAGCTATAGACAAGCCACGCCGTGAAACCCAAATTTGAAAGGCTACATGATTTTGAGAAGGTCTGGTTCTCTCTGAGCAACTCCTATGTCTTTACATTGTGCCATCAATGTAAATTCTGATTGATCTCACTGCTCTCAGACATTTTCTTGCCAGTCCAGGCCTTGGCTGACATGTTGATTTTCACCAAAACTAACCGGTCTCCAATTCGACCCCCTCCCTCCTCTTCAGCTCTCACATCAATGCACCGACGCACCTGGGCACTGGTGGCCGGTGGACGAGAGACCCTGGCGGCGAAGGATCCGGTGGGCAACGTTGGCACAGACCCCGCTTCATCACAGTTTAACTCTCCCGTGGCCTTTGCACCTGGCATCTGGCGGCAGCGGGCAGCCCGCTCACCTCGGTCAAGACCTCAATCTGGAGAGCCTTTTATTGTTCTCCATTTCTCACGAGGCAGCCATCTCACAACAGCTGACTTCAGACAGCCCAGCCAATGGCAATTAAAGAAAGAAAAATCTAAAGCAGACAAGTTCTGCAGAGAGGTTCTGAAAAAAGGGACCGAAACTATGTCTATTGATCGTCATTACAATGGCGGCAAGCTGTAAAATGTTTGATGGTTTTGTACCAATCTTACTAGCCTCATTCATAATTACTGCTACATATGTAAGACCAAGGGCAACTTCAGAAGGGGTACGGCTTGAAAGACTGGTGAAAAAGTAAGAAGAGGAGATCATAAATCTCAGTAGGGCTTCACTGCTGCTTACAGCCTCCAGGCTATGCTTTCTCCTGCCATACACCTGAAGCGATGTAGTTTTATAAAGAACTTGCAGAGTTTAGTTTCAATAAAACACGAGGCTTGTTTCGGCAAGCAAATAAAGCACATTCAAACTCGTCTGAATACATAGAAACATTTAGTGTGGATATTCATTGTGGCAATAAGATGTTCATTGTGTCAATATTCATTCAGACAATAATTTGTATGTTTGAACAGACTTCATCAGAACTTAAAATGTTTAAGAGTCCTGGGCAATCCTTCTTATGATCTCTGAAAGGTAACTGGGTTCATAACTCAGCAATAATTACAATATGATAAGAGTATCAAATATAGAAACTTGATTCCATTGGCCCAGAGACTAATTCATGTTGTAAGAAGGACCAGTATATCGAGAGGTTCTTTATGTGCGTCTGTGCCGATAAATAAGTTTAAATGACTTTTGCTTGAACGGCGGCTTTCTGCTGGGTCCAATCACGCGGCCGCCTGGAATAGCTGCTGATCTCAGCCTGTTCCTCGCCTCGGCTTGCTCGCAGCCCGACATCGGTAAAGCTTCCCAGCCCCTCCGAGGAGAACAAAAGGGATTACGGAGGAAAGCCGGGCTGCTGAAGTCGCAGCCTTTTGTCCCGGCGCGCTGATCTCTCCGAATGAACCCCAAACACCGCCTCCAGCCTGCACTGTTTACCCGCGTCTGCGCCCCGCTCCAGAGGAGAGCCCGCCGCCATCAGCCGGCTCAAGCCAGCGCCCCCCCCCCCTACCCCCGCAAGCCGCCCCTCCTGCGCGCTGCTGCATTCTGGGAAGCGTGCGCGCACAAGCGGTGGCAGGCAGGACCTTTCGCGACCTCCCGGGCCTTCAGTCGCAGGGCAGAATCTGGACCCACGATGCATCTGTTGGCCCCCGACGTTCGCTAGCTGCTCTGCACGCACGCGTCCGTACCCGAGCGGGACCGGATCTCACATTCCGAGCGGGGATCTCATGTATATTAATGATGTAAAGTGAGCCGTTTTCCATTACCGCGGCAACAGAGCTGAAGAAAAACCGACCCAGGGACAACATTTTCACCTCAAATTAAAATCTGTTTTTTTTCTCTAAAAAAATTAACTTTTAATATCAGGTGAATTACTGTCCATTTCTTTCATCCTTCCAGATTCTAAAGTGAGGACAATGTCACTTTAAATTACCCGGAGTATTGTTTAAATGGAGAAATTATGAATAAATTAAAAGACACATTGGCTTTTGGTGAGTTTTTAAGAAATCAAGCAAAAAAGTGGGAATACAAAATTCACTGATAAGAATCTTGAAAAAGTGAGAAATGTATGAATGATGAAATTTACTTCCTAGGGTTCTGATTTACTCAGACCTTTAGCATGTGCAAATCCTTCTAGCACATGCAAAACTAATAACACATTTGGCGATTGGTGCAAAACAAATGCCATGACCAATCACTGGTGATGTTATTGCTTTTGCGTGTGCTAAAAGGTCTTGCATATGCTAAACGTCTTAGTAAATCAGGCCTTCGGTGTCTAAGGCACTCTTATGTGAAAGAGGAGGAAGAGAAAAATGGCTTTAGAAAGACGATCATATTAATAATAAAATTAAAGAACACAAAACAAGAATAGCAGACACTTTTCAACCTACAGGTTTTTACACAAGAGTTCCTTAGATACCTTGGAAGTAAGCTCTATCATTCATACTTTTCAAAACTTTCAAGATTCTTTCAGTGAGTTTTGGATTCCCTTTTTTTTGCTGTAGTCGATCTTCCTGTGGTTCAAAGAGCACATTGTTACTCTCCTTTTTCATTTTTTGATCCACTGAGCACCCAGCGGTCCCTCATCACTGGTTTGAAGAAAAGTTGTCATGTTGCGTGCTGCTGGCTGAATCTTAAACAGGAGACGAGCTATTGCGATGGTACTGAAAGCCTACGCTACAGCTCCTGTGTCCATGTTTGATTGGCTGAGAATCCATCCCAGAACAGGTGCAAGAGCAATGTCCCATCCCGAATTCTCATCTAGACCATCACCAGACCAGTAGGCCGTAAGTACCCCAGCCACACCAGGACCTCAGTGAACAACAGCATTAGTAACACCGTCCCATTAAAGAGCATGAAAACATATTTCAATAAATTTCTTCAAATAACAATAACTGTGAGAGACACAAGACAATAAAACGCAACTCACGCAAGCCGTTCTCGGACGGGCCGTCATGTTTGAGTCATGACAGCATAAGAATGAGGCAGTGTAGTATAATGGGTAAGGAACTGGTCTTGTAACCGACAGGTCAGAGGTTTGATTCCCAGGTAGGACACTGCCATTGTACCCTTAAGCAAGGTGCTTAATCTGCATTGCTTCGGGATGTATGCAGCTGTATAAATGGATGCAATATAAATGCTATGTAAAACAAGTTGTGTAAGTTGCTCTGGATAAGAACGTCTGCTAAATGCCTGTAATGTAATGAATTCAAAATGTTCCATATCCCCTTTGCACTGAGGCTGTTTAAGGCTGCCAGTGATGGAAGGCAGGAGAAAAACATGGCTGTGTGTACACCCTCACACCTCTCTCCCACACCCAGGCCCAACGAAGAAGAGAGAGAGGGAAGAGGGTGTGGTGAGTTGACGGCAAGCAGACGCGAGACAAACCCGTGTTTCGCCATTCTGAGTCATCTGTCTTACCTGAGATCCCGCAACGCTTTCCAAACGCATCCTCGGTTGCTGCGGCCGACTCCTGCAGCATGCTTCCTCTCCTGAGCCTTCCCAAACGCCGAAGGTCTGTTAAATCATCAAGACAATTCATCTCAGGTCCGCGACCAGCGCTGACCCCTAAACCACCTTGTGACACCGCATTTATTTCTTCACCGCTCGCAGAGGGGAAAAATCATGGGAAAAGCATAGAGAATTATTATCCAAGGCAGCCAACTTTAACCTTACATGACTCAGCATCTACTGCACACATTGCCAGCCTGCGCCAGAGTTGCCAAGACGGTACACTGAGCCACTGCGCCGCAAATGTCATCCGCCTTGACCTTCTACAAATAGTGCCTGGGCCTTTTAACCACCGGGCAACCTTACGGCATCTGCAGAGGTCCCGGAGGCGCACGCGCCCTTCCAGAATAGCCCGTCCCCCGGTGCTCGTTAGGCTACCCGCAATAGTTTTTTTCCGGCAGGTTCTTTTTTTTTTTTTCCCGCGTTCTCCGATTCGGGCCGGAATGCGCCGGAACCAACTGGCCCGTCGCGACCGCCCTGCCCACTCCCACCGGGTGAGTCAGCTGCTCCGGGGGCCTGGGGGGGGGGGGGGTATAGAGGCCCCGTAATTAAATTAGGGATGCTTCTCCACGAGCGAGCCGCCCGTCCGAACCGCGCACGGCTGCTGGGGGGGGTTTCGGAAACCGAGACGTGACGTCTCTCAAGCGGATGGTCCAGACAGATGTCCCCTGACGTCGTACTCTACGAAAAGGAGGAGATGGATAGGGTATCAGCCGGAAAGGACAAACACGTACGTTTTGTGCCTGGATGGGGTCTTGCACTCAGCTGGGCTCAGTCAGGATTCCGGAGGAGTCTGAGGAAGACCGGCTGGGGGGGGGGGGGGGGAGAGGGGGGGGATGGTCGAGGAAATGAAAAGCAATCATTTTACAACGCTCAGGGCCCAGTCTTTCACATCTGAGCTCATCATTTTGAAAAGAAAAGCGAGCATCACACGATGACACGAAGGCCGACTGTTCCATTATTAACTCTCCGTCCGCCATTACTGTGCTTGTGGGGAAAAAGGCAACATCTGAACAGATATCGCCCCAGGACAAGAGGGAGAGACGGAGGGAAGTTCTCGCTCCTTTCATTCTCGCTCGCAAACACACAGCACAGTCAAGTACGTATGCATTCTCAAGGAAGCGTCTTGCGGAATGTCATGTTGTTCTCTTCCCGCTCTCGCTTTAACCGTTGCCAGGAGGATCGCGTTTCAGGGTTAGCTGTCGACGAAGGAAGCGGGGCTGACTTCCTGTAAACCGAAATGCAGATCACACCTGACCTCCTGTGAAAAGGCAGAGCAGTCTATAACTTTTCCTGCATTCTCCAACAGGCTTTCTGTATTGTAAAAACCCACGCTCTGGCGTATTGTCCCCCTGCTCACTGAAATACGATCACAGTTAAACATAGGCTTTTTTCACATAAAATGGGTAAATATTACAAGGCAATTATGAATGTACAATAATACAAAATACAGCAGCTAAAGCGTATTACAAATTAATTGCACAGATTGCAAGTATGCCCAAGCACAATCAAAACCCTTTATATAATTGGTCTCTCTCATGCACACGCACACATACACACACATTGCATTGCACAACACTCGTTAGAAGATAAGCTATATTCATTCAAGTTTATGATATAATGTGCTTATTATAAAGTGACTGAACCCCCTTTCAGAATCAGCACAAACTTCTTATATTGTAATTATTCAGAAATCATTCATCAGGTTTAACAGCTACAACTGCACCTTGAAAGTAGATCCATAGCTAACACTTCCTGGAAGACATTCTTCTGTTCAGTAAAGTATTTCAGAGGGATCTAATTGCCAACCGTTCAAAGTTAAAATGATGTAGTATTTTACACAACCTACAGGACTTTTTTAAAAATCCATTCTAAATCCAATAAGAAGAAATGTTTGGTATCATCTTCAGGGGTTACATTGGTTACATTGAGAAAAGGAGGTACATGTTTTCACTTTAGAAGTTTTACACTGGGGTGGCAGTGTAAAGGTCTAAAGGTCACAGGTTCAATTCCTAGGTAAGTTGCTGTCATTGTACCCTTGAGCAAAGTACTTACTGTAACCTGCATTGCTTCAGTACATATCCAGCCGTATAAATGGATGTAATATAAATGCTATGTAAAATGGTGTGTAAGTCGCTCTGGTTACAAGCATCTGCTAAATGCTCGCAATGTAATGTTTGAATTCAGATAGAAAACACTGGAGGGACTTCAAGGTAGCGACTCATCCTGTGACATTCAGCCAGGGATTTCAGCGAGATATGCACAGCGCTCCTGCCAGTAACTCCAGGGATAACTGTCCGCTGCTCCGAGCATGGCACAGGTCCAAGGAGGACCACTGATAGCCCATCGCCTTCCCCTTTCATTTTATCAAAGTTGAAGCCCACCATCATAAAAGCCAACTTGTCAGCTTTCCCCATAGTCATACCTTCATTTAATTCACCAAGCGTAGGAATATATCCAACATTATTGAAAAATCTAGACAAATATCTAAACATCTCAACTCTACCAAAACATTAAGAAATCCACACATCAGGGCCCACTGTATGAATTAGTCCATCAGCATTTCAGTAGAAATGAGCCATGTCAGAAATCTGACCAATTATAAACTGCCATCAATGTCCAGGTAAGCATTTTTTTTGGATATCTACAAGACTTACAGGGAGTTTCTACCACATGATAAAACATACGCGGTTCAAACATCCTCTTGACTGAGACCCATGCTCCAAAAATGGATTCACAGCCACCGTACCAGATATGTTTTTAAAAAGCCTGCTGTTTTGATTAGATGAAGGTGTCAAGATGGCTACCGGCCATTTCCTTATGATAGGCAACTCAGCTCTCGGAAAGCGGCGGGAAAAATAACCGACGCCACTTCAGTGAAACGGAGCCTTTCATCCACAACATCTGACGGCCCTTTTAAGAAAAAGGCAGAGACAGAGTGAGAGAAAAAGAGCAAGGGACGGCCACGAGAACTCCATAGGTGGTGCAAGACCCGTCCGTAACCGAGTCAAAGTAAACAGGTGGAGCTGGGAGGAAGGGAGCAGTTTACCGGCTTCTTCAAGGTCAGAGCAGGCAGAAAGGGGGGAGGGTGCAGGTTATTATTCACACGTTCTCCATCTCTTTCACTTTCAAACACGCGCACGCACGCGCAGACACACACACACACACAGACACACACACACACACACACACACGCATACATGCACAAACACAGCAGCGGCAGCAGCCTCTGAGCCTCTTCCCTTTGAACTGAGCAAAAAGGGAGAAAGGTAGAGGGTGGAAAGAAACGGGCTTCAGAAAGCAAAGTGATGTTGGCCAAAGATTTGACAACATCCACAGAACCCTTTGTTTAAAGCGGGAATTTCGCTAAAGCCCACAAAAAAGCAGCTACAGATCAGCCCGAATGTAAATTTCAGGGCTACTGGGGAGAGAGCGGGCTTTTTCATTCCGTTTTATTTATTTATTTCCTGCTTTTGTGGGCAGAGACGGGGATCAGTTGTCAGGTGGATGTGCACTGAAGTATTCGGGCCTATGAAATATTTACCAAAACAGTAATGACTCCCTGGACAGAGAGAGAGGAAAAGGGGGGAAAAAAGAAAAGAGAATAAAAAGCGAACGCTCTGATGCAAGAGGAAGATATGAACAAAGCAAAAGAGTGAAGTCTTTCTCTCTTCCTCTCACTCTTTCACTTTCATGTTCCCCAGTAGCAGGAAATGATTACCAGTAATCACTAACTGGAATAAATTTGAACTATTTCAATTTCGACAATGACTTTGTTGGTTTTTTTTCAGTATTTTCTCTGCATTACTGCTCGGAATAACTAATAGATGCAAACATACACATGTATAAAACACATTGACACAGCCAGCCAGACATAAACAATGTCAAAGACAGCTCCTTGAATCTTGTGTAATATAATAAGACTCAAGACTCCAGGAGACTGAGACATCAAGGACAGGAGCTCTATTGGCCTGTTGTTTTGTGCACCGCAAGACGTTCGCAGGTCAGTTTGATCCAGACAAGCCCGGGGCAGAAAAAGGAAGGAAATACTTCCGTAGAGCTAATATTGTTTCAGTCCCCACAAAAGGACTGCCACACTGGTTGGAGTGGACAATGTTGGAGGCTTATTTTGAAGATTTACAAGTTGGGTGGATTGGGGGGTAGCTGGCTTTGTTTGTGGTGAGACTCCAGGAAAAAGGTATCTAAATTAAAGCAGGCACACAGAACACATACCTACAGAGGCAGGAGCCAGAGTAAAGCAAGGACTCACCTGCAAAATTTTTCTGACCTGGATTGAACAATTTTAGAATGGGTCCAACAGTTGAGGAACCCCTGGAACAAGATGCAGCACAACCAGTTCAGTGGGTCCCTATTCTGACTCATCAATAGAGATGGTATTGCCTGAAGCTGAGCTCAATACAATCTTTGTTTAGTGGGCAGAAGTGCTACTTCAATTTGTACATATGAGGAGTGTCAGGCCTTTCAATACACAACAGAGAAGGGTTTACAATGTGTGCTTTATCTATTTTTATGCACTGAGAATACATGTTGAAATAGCACTCATGCAAATTATGTTTTCAAATACTTTCTGAGACTTATTTACTAAGAGGTCATAATGACAAAACCACAGGGGAAATTATTTCCAGGATTTGAAAGTAGACCGTCTGTACGGCCCACAGCTGATCATGATGAATGACGGTAGAAAGATCACACCCTCACGGGTGCGCGTTGCTCTTTGACAAATTACCAGGCGTGACCTTTGAATACGACCTACAAAAACAATTGACCAACCGCACTAGGCCCTCTTCCGTCTGAAGACCAGCGACCGCGCCTCGGGCAATTACTCTGATTGGAGGGTAGCAGCGTGACTCCGGCCGAGGGAAGCGGTCTCCTCCCGCCGCCTTAGCGTCGTTAGCGCGTCCGAGGTCCGGGCCTCTTCATTCTCCGGCGGCGTTCATCCGTAAGCGAAGGCCGCCGGCGAGAATGAGGTCCTATCGACTAACCCGGAGTCCTTTAAACAGAAATCAATGGGCGAGGCGGAGGAACTCCGGGCAGGAGAATTATCTCGATAATAAGGGGTGTTATGAAATGAAAAAGCCCTCCTCGCGAGCTGTCAGTCCGCGCTGCGCGCGTGCACTGCTTCCCTGGCCTTGTCTTCCCCAGCGCGGGGTTATGGAGAGAAACGCGTTAGCGGAAGAACCGAAGCGCCTGCCGATCGACCGCATCGACCGGGCCACATCGGCGTGTCGGCGGCGGCGGCGTTTCGGCGGCAGATAACCTTTAACGAGGAAGCTCGCGGTGTCCGCGGTCCTTCGATCCGGCTGCCGCCGCGCCGGCCTGAGTTTTATTGGACGCGGCGATGGCGTGGACGCAGGCCCCCCCCGGCTGAGCTCCGAGCCTACGTCCGCGGTCGGGTGGTCGCGGCTTCAGGAACGTCCTCGCCAGCGCGGGCAGCGCGAGTGCCAGATGTCACCGCCCCGCCCCTCCCCCCGAAGAGATGCGCGCTGACATCAATCATTATCAATCAATCAAGCAGGCGTCGTTACGTACGCGACAGTCGACTGACCGTAAAAGAGGGGAATTCGTGTTATTCAGGCCCGGCTGTCCGTAAGTGAAGCACTTCCTGAACAGTGGCATTTCTGGAGAGCCTCGGGGCCGTCTGGGAACATTCGGGGTGCGAGCAAAAACGAAGCGGACGAAAACCTGTCGGCCTGCATCTCTCGGCCTGCGCGTCACGTGACCGCATCTGCGCATTTGCGCCGCCGGCTTCTTCGCGCAAACGGAGGAGCACACGGAGCCAACCAGAAGCAGAAGACCGAAGACATGCGACTCAGCCCTTTAAAAAGAGAGGGGGGGGGCATCCTATTCCTCTGAACCTGCAGTGAACTTAACGCCTGAGCCGCTGTTATATCCTGGTGCTAAAATGATGTGGGTGTGGGGGGGGGGCAGTGGGGGGGTCTGAGAGGGACGTGTTAGATTGGATCACTCTGCTCTCTGTGGGACCGGCGTGAACCCGTCGCTCCGTCAGGGGCACCTCTGCCACCATCCATATTTATGACGTTTATTATTCCAAAGTGTGGACATATAATACGACACATGACGGATCATCCCCAATAACCCAGCAAAAGCGGCGGCTGGAAAATATGAGGTGGGGAAAGTCAAGGTCCAGGAGCTCGGGTCTTTTAACTGCAGACTGGAAAGAAATTAAGTCTTCCCCGCGTGTGCTGCGGCCGTACCGGGCCAGACAGGGGGGAGAAGACCCTGGGGGGGGGGGGAAACAGCGCCCCGCTTCTGCAGGGAAGGGGAACTGCGGGCCCGGAGTGCTGAGCACACACCAGACTCTTCGAAAAGGTCACCGCCGCCCTCCCTGGCCTCCCTTAAATAAAGCCATTCCCGTCCCGGGCGTTCATAAGCAAACATTCTCTCTGGCTCTTTATTAACTAAATATGAGGGCTTTGCCGAGGGGGGCAAAAGAAATTCAATATTTCCCCACCAAATATTTCATCCAAATAAGGAAATAAGTAAACAGACAAATAAACAGAGCTCTCATGCCACCAGAGGAGCCACGGGGGACCTCTGGATGTAATTTGACACCCGACTTATTCGGGGGGGGGGGGGGGGGGGGGGCGGCACCGAAAGCTATTCCGGGGCTTATTTGAGGATCTGCCAATCACCGCCAGGGCGCCGGTGTCGCAGAAGGTCCCGCCTGAGACGCCCGATGACTCAGATACTCTTCAGGCCCCCCCGAGCAGATAAGGCGACCATCTGCCCCGATGAATACAACTCGTCCCTCCCCGCCCGAAATGGCTATCGAAAAGGTCTTAGCGCTCCCTTAATAGCCGCCCGCCCTCGTCCCGGTGCGTGTCCAGAGAAACCGCGTCGGGCGCGATAGCCGCTGGCGCGGAGCGAGGCGCGGCAGGCTCGTCCCGGGCTAATTCCGCGCGGCTGGTTAAGTCTTAAATCGCGACGTCAGGCCCCGTCCTTCGCAATGAGGAGAACCGGCTGCTTTATTTATTAATTTTATTGCCAGTGAAAATGCCCCACTCTCCTCCTCTTCCACATGCCCCCCCCCTCCCTCCTCCTCCTTCCCCCCCCCCACCCCCCCTGGTCTAGGCTGGGGGATATTAAGGGCGAGTTTCCCCTCTATTTTCGATGAGATGCAGATGACTCAATTATCCCTGGCTGTCATTGCGGCTCGGCGGAAAATGAGAAGCGCTCAGCTCTTGTCTTCTCCAATAACGAGGGCCCGCTGCTAATGGCGCTAAGGCGCTGCGCGGCGTCGCCGCCTCTCCCGGCGAGACGGAGCAGCTGTAATCACGGGGGGGGGCGAGCCGTCGCGCGGGAGCACGCGCGCCACGGTGCCGTTTTTACATTTTAAAAGGTTTTTCTTTTCCTTGAATCGAAGGGAGATCAGGAGGCCGCCGTCTAGCAAATCCAAATTCAAAATCTAATTCGGTGAATCTGAATTCAACAATTTCTTATTTAATCATCGGTGTCCCAGAATGCAAGAAAAGGTGACCAGGGGAAAATATGTCCCGGGATTGCGGTACAGGAAGATAGGGGATAACGATGGACTACTGAAGCCAGTGTCTGGAATGTGACTCGGAACGGAGTGTAGCATAGTGGGTAAGGAACTGGGCTTGTAACCGAAAAGTCACAGGTTCGATTCCCGGGTAGGACACTGCCGTTGTACCCTCGAGCAAGGTACTTAACCGAAATTGCTTCAGTATATATCCAGCTGTAAGTCGCTCTGGATAAGAGCGTCTGCTAAATGCCTGTAATGTGAAGGAATGAGGAGAGTGACCGGAAGATGCCAGCACTAGTCAGGTGACAAACTACACTACAACATTTTGTAAACATGGGAACTTTTTGGAAAATAAAAATACATCACAACAATGTGTGTGTATCTCTTCTGATCCTGAATGATAGCGTATTTCATATCAGTGTATTGCGGAAAATACCTTTTCTATAAGGGCACTAACGGGAACAGATACTGGGTAGATATAGGGGTAGGTCCCCTAAAAATAATACATAGCACAGTTTGTCATTGTACAACAGCTGCGAACGCTGTCCCAGCCATATTATTTGCCGATTCGCTAAAGTACTGATGCAAATCAAGTAACTGCACAACCACGCCCAAACAATCCTAACGATCCCTGTCCCTGAACAGGGGCTGGAGATCTTGGCAGTGTGGGTCAACGCTAACTTGCCAAAATTAACATTCGATAAATTTAACTACAGACAAGCCTCAGATATGGAAGTTAATCGCACATGATGTCAGCACCGTGGGTGTCGCTTGATGCGATGGAGCAGATGTAAAGGATGGAATGACCTTACAAGGGGGATAAAAGAAAAATGCTCCTCAATTCAGTATTAGAAAGGGAGGGGGTCCTCCAATTGAGCAGAGCCTAAAAAATAATGTAACTTAATATGATGTAATCTATGACCATGAAGAAAATGTCTCAACAACATATGCAACTACAGCATGTATTGACACCTCCACATGTACTGAGTAGATCACTGACGGTAGTGTCCATATAGTTTTCACTGAATGTGCAAATAAAGTAAAATTCTGGTTTCGCTCACACAAAGTTGAGGAAGCACCGATTCAGAAACAGTATTTCGAAACTTGCCTGTAATTTTACAATGGACTCACAAATAATGGAGCAGGATTTATGATGACTAAAAAAAGGAACTATCGAGCCACAGATGAGATTGCTTGAATGACCAGGAAAGAGACCTCTTCAATATTTCTTGGAACAATTTATAATCTCAGTTAATAGAATTCCACATGTCAACTGAATGATTTTAAATAATGTAACATATGAATGTGCAATTAAATAACCCACTTATATTATATCAGAAACAAATTACAGGTGGTGGATTCAAAGTAATCTCTGTCATCAAACAATTCTAGTATTCAGTGACTTATAATAATGAATGACAAATAATTTGTTTCTGTCAAACCAAAGGGGGAAACCCTTGTACTGAAGACCCACTCCACTGCACTCCTAACATATTAGTAGAGTCTTCCTTTTGCAACTATGACAGCTGCCATGGCCATTGGCAAGTTTACATATTGCGTGTCTCTTTAATAGAATTTGCCACATAACCACCAGGTTTCAAGTCAAATATTCGTCATTTTGGTGCTGATATTCATGTAGATAACACAATTTAATGAATGTGGCCCAGCCAATACACACTCCCTATTACCCTATTGCATTCACATTCCACCCATTGCTAGTAGTTAGCGAATTCTATGGTGCTCTTAACAACAGTTTAACGGACACAAAAGCATTGCAGTTCTTTTGTGGATTCCCCTACAGTGCTCATGTTTGGCCCAAACAGCTTGCCCTAGGCACATTCAAGCATTCCGGCACACACTTTGATCTGACCTCCTTTCCTGTTTGGAACTCGACTAGCAAACTCACCTTGTCCACGCAGGTGTTAAAGAAGGTAACACTTTAGCAAGGCCGATGGCTATCGCAGTATAAAATAATACCAGAAAGATTCCGTGTTGCATAACTGATCTGAATACAGCGGCAGCAGTGTACCTTTAGATTAAGGATTCCAACGAGGGTCAATTCTAAACTGTAAAGAGGAAAAGGGCTGGCCAGCAAAGATACACTTTCTAAGACCGAGATATCAACAACTTGCTAGCATAGAAAGAGCAACGTGATAAGAGCTCGGAGCAAAGGTTTTGATAGCCCCACTCATTTCCTGTACGACAGCACCAGCACCTGCCATATCTGTTTATCACACACACGGTTTATTTTCTTTCCTAGAGGGGGGCTCACCTCAGGGATGTCCTGTCATAGAAAATAGTACACTTATCAGTCACAGAGAGTCAGAGGGGACCACGTTCAGTCACAACTGTCTGAAAGTGGGAGCACTTTTTAATCAGATGAGCCTGTAGACCACATGGGGGTGAGCGGGGGGGGGGGGGGATTCTGAGTGTCACTGCATATATATTTCATATACTGCCCAGACGTTAAGCTCTGTGTGCTTATCATAGAACATTCTGTCTCGGCCAAGTTCATAGTGTCCCGATTCGCTGGATTCTTATGAATATGCATGGAGCCTATTGAGAACGCTGCAATGTATAGGAATCACTCATTAGGTTTTATAAGATCCCTGTCTTAACATTCCACACTGTAGGATCCCTCATGCAGGGAAAACACACTATATAAACAGGTGGGTGACTGACATGTAGGGATGGGGGGATTGGTAGCTGTGTGATAGAGGTAAAGAAGTTCCTGAAATACGAGTGTGGTGGATCAAAGTGCGTGAATGCCAAGATAAAGGGACTTAACTTGACTATTATGAAAAAATAATCAAAATGATCTTTCTACATCGACCGCATAGGTTGTTGTCTGATTCCTTCTCTGAAAAATTCAAAAGCTCTGCATGAGAATTACTGAATTCATTATCAAAATAATTGGTTCATTTACTGGCTGGTTCATGCTTGTGAAATGTATTGAAACTCATACACGTTGGTACACTGCTATGTGTGCCTCAACGATGACAGTAGGTAGGTGGGGCCAAAAACAAGTATACAAAAAAAACAACCAATCAAAGTCCTGAAAATGTGGCCCTGGTTTTCCTGTATTTCAGATGAATAGTGAAGCTGCTGGGAGGGACTCTGGTATGGAGATACTGCATCTCCCTCACACTGCTGAGTGAACTGATCCAGGGCTAACGCCCGCACCCCCAGGGCTGCCGCGGGGCATTTGGGTTGGGTATCTCCACCCTCATCTGAAGCGCACTTGCCCAGAGCTGGAGGGGGACGGGAGGGGGGGGGGGGGGGGGGGGGGGATGACCCCAAACCGCTCTTTAACAGGACACCTGGCTATTTTATCTTCCTCTCGCCAATTGTCCGCCTAATTGACGGTGATTTTCAAATGCTTACCGACCCGTCCGTGACAATGCGCGCCGCCACTTCCCTAAACAACGCGTGGCCGCCGCCGCTCGAGCGGACATTCCAAATGCTGCTGTGGGACACAGGGGTCAACCGTCTGTCATTCAGTCTCTCCATCCTGCTCACCTCATTCGACTCACATGCTCATCTGCTCAATAAAGGAACCGATTACCAAACAGGCAAACCTATTGCAAAAGAAGCGGGCCAATCGAATCACTGTCTATTTTAAGTGAGCACTTCAATGCTGTCCATTCACTGAAAAAAAAATGTTTCAGATATTCTTAAGGAAGGAAGACTATTATTTTCAGGTTGTTTACTCTTGTGTACAAAAGTCAAGAACAGCACTGGCAATGGGATGAGCACTTGTGAGCAGCAGGGCTTCAGTGTACATGCCACAGCAGAGCTTCAGTGTACACGCCCTATAGTGAACAGCAGAGCTTCAGTGTACACGCCCTATAGTGAACAGCAGAGCTTCAGTGTACACACCCTATAGTGAACAGCAGAGCTTCAGTGTACACGCCCTATAGTGAACAGCAGAGCTTCAGTGTAAAGATGCTACAGTGAACAGCAGAGCTTCAGTGTAGACGCCCTATAGTGAACAGCAGAGCTTCAGTGTACACGCCCTATAGTGAACAGCAGAGCTTCAGTGTACATGCCCTATAGTGAACAGCAGAGCTTCAGTGTAGACACCCTATAGTGAACAGCAGAGCTTCAGTGTACATGCCCTATAATGAACAGCAGAGCTTCAGTGTATATGCCGTATAATGAACAGCAGAACTTCAGTGTAGACGCCCTATAGTGAACAGCAGAGCTTCAATGTACATGCCCTATAGTGAACAGCAGGGCTTCAGTGTACACGCCCTATAGTGAACAGCAGAGCTTCAGTGTACACGCCCTATAGTGAACAGCAGAGCTTCAGTGTACACGCCCTATAGTGAACAGCAGGGCTTCAGTGTACACGCCCTATAGTGAACAGTAGAGCTTCAGTGTACACGCCCTATAGTGAACAGCAGGGCTTCAGTATACAGACCCTATAGTGAACAGCAGGGCTTCAGTGTACATGCCCTATAATGAACAGCAGAGCTTCAGTGTAGACGCCCTACAGTGAACAGCAGAGCTTCAGTGTACATGCCCTATAGTGAACAGCAGAGCTTCAGTGTACATGCCCTATAGTGAACAGCAGTGCTTCAGTGTACATGCCCTATAGTGAACAGAAGAGCTTCAGTATACATGCCCTATAGTGAACAGCAGTGCTTCAGTGTACATGCCCTATAGTGAACAGCAGAGCTTCAGTGTAGACGCCCTATAGTGAACAGCAGAGCTTCAGTGTAGACGCCCTATAGTGAACAGCAGGGCTTCAGTGTACATGCCCTATAATGAACAGCAGAGCTTCAGTGTAGACGCCCTATAGTGAACAGCAGGGCTTCAGTGTACATGCCCTATAGTGAACAGAAGAGCTTCAGTATACACGCCTAGGAATGAACAGTAAACCTAGAAGGTGTGTCATTTTCTGATCTTTAGAAAGCAAAGGAGGCCTTGCGTGAACTGTAAAAACAGCAAGCTACCTTCCGAGGCCTGCATGCCTGTGTGTGCGTGTGCGTG
The DNA here is from genome assembly GCF_013347855.1 of Anguilla anguilla. Lineage (NCBI taxonomy): Eukaryota > Metazoa > Chordata > Actinopteri > Anguilliformes > Anguillidae > Anguilla > Anguilla anguilla. The sequence goes on along the minus strand of NC_049205.1, from coordinate 34,363,680 downwards.
CATATGTGTGTGCGTGCATACATGCATACTTGGATGGGTTTGTGCATGCGTGAGTGTGTTTCGTAGAAGTCAACAATGCGTTCCATGAGAGAGGAACAAAAAAAGCGGCGAAAAAAAGCCTCCACCGTGAGCACCTGACACTCCTCGCGTCCTTGTGAATACAGCTGGAGGGCGGGGGGGGAGCTCGTAAATTGAGGTCTGGCACAGATACAGGAAACCTGGGGAGGGGAAAATACTCCTAAAGACACACACTTGGGCTAATTTGTTAGTCAACGGAAAAAAGGCAAACGCAGTAAATTACCGAATAATTTAGTGCGTTCGGCTTTTTTGCGTGCCGGCAAATAGCTGCCGGTGTTCCTTCCGGTTTGGCCGCGGTGAGCCGGGGCACGGGCGGGGTCGCACGGCCGGGCGGCAGCTCAAAGGCCCCCGACAACCGCCCGGGAGAAAATGGTTTGGGTATCCGTGCGACAGTCCCAGAGCGAAACAGTCAACAGCAGATTGGCAGCGTACAGAACGCCGTCGCGAACGCCACACAACACACTGGACGCACAGGGGAAGCGCATTCAGAAGCTGCGGTTTTATTTCATTTACAGTGATGCCTTTTTGCTTTGGACACACCTGCAATGCCTTCTTCATACAAGCCGTGGGTGGCGTGGATTCTAAAAAAACAAAAAACAAACTGAAAAACGGAAAACTGCCATATTCTCATTCCTCCGGAAACACACAGAACGAGCGACACATTTGGCAATAACAAAATAATTAGTAACTCTAAACATTATAAAAAAATTCAAAAATAGATTTATTTGCATTCGGTCGACGGGAGACTAGACAGCAATTCTACTTCATCAAGAACAACAAGGAGGAGAAACTGGGGACAAAAAAAACATTTGGCTTTGACATTCAACACATTACACATTATAAAGAGTTCTTTTCATACTTCTTCGTTTTATGCACCTTTTTTAATAAGGGATCTCCCTCACACACACATTGCCTGCAGCGTAACAGCAGAACTAGCACTGAACACGTTTAAGTGTAATTAGAAATGACAAAACAGCTGTAATTACGAAAAGCACTGGTTCAAGTGCTGGATGTTAATACAGGCTCTCTGCAGCAGGGGGGTGGGGGGGTGGTTTGGCTTTCATCAATAGAAGGTCACGTGACCATGGATGGTGTTCCCAACCCCACCGCAGGCTGGTCGCCTAAACTCACCCCCTCCCCAGACAGAATGTTCGGGACGCAGATAGAAAAAGATAGTGAGAGTCGGAGTCGTTGCCTTCAGGACCGGAAGCAAAAACATTAAAAGGCCCTTCCTGCTTCCTGCTTCCTGCTTCCTGCTTCTGAGTATCCGGGGTCGAGAAAAACGAGCGTTCGGCTTCTGAAAAACGGTTACGATGCGTTACGACGACACTGCCGCGCGAATCGGAAAGGTTTCGCGGTCGGGGTTCCACCTAAAAGCCCTACAACGCCTCTACAGTGTGCGCGGGCCTAATTACTACGCGCCGGGCAAGAGGACACTGGCGACGGGTGAGTGCTCGAGTTCATTTGGGAGATGAGTGTGCGGGGGGGGGGGGGGGGGGGGGGAGGGTACAGGAGGCAGGAGCGGCGAAGCCGTTATGCGGAACAGTCAGCGCTGTGCAACTTCATGCGGGCGAAAAAACAGCGATATGTCGTTTACGTGGAGTTCAAATACGAACAAGGAACGAACAGCAATTCTACTACTTCAGCACGGGTTTGATCGTGGTAATACTTGTGGTTGCTTGACCTAGAAAAGATAATAAATGAGTGCAATGCCCTACGTGTGGTTCTGCCCTCCCCGTCAAACAGCTGACAACCCCCCCCCGAGACCCCACCCCCACAAACACCCCCCCCCCCCCCCCCCCCCCGCCCCAACCCCACCCCCGCCTGTTAAACATGCAGCTGTAGCCAGGGGCGACGGAGTCCGGGGTTGTGGCAGCCTCTGCTCCCGGGGCTGATGGTTATTGTCTAAAGGCGAGCAGATCGCTATCTTCAGTAATCCGTTTAGGTTGAAACGGCGGGGTGGGGATGGGGGCCGGGGCTGGGGGGGGGGGGGGTGGACCTCCCTCACAGCCGTCCTTCAAAGCCTGACGGGGAGAAAAAAAAAAAAGCACACAGAATCCACCCGGTCACAGTCAGTCACAGGTACTTTGGACAGAAACAAGGGGTTCATAGGAAAGACTGCGTGAGACAAAAAATACGCAAGAGAGAGACGGACGACATTGTGATGATGGTGTCAGCAATGATGCCCAATGCCGATGGGGTCAGGCAATTAAAACCAATTCATGAGTGATAGAGAGCTTCAACCTGAGTCAAGATCTATCAAGGCCCAGACAATAAAGACAGTGACAGAAGATTGCACTTCTCAGCTGAGCATGCTGGGATAGCAGGCAGTTAAAAGGGCAGGAGAGTGCCAGCTGCTTGAGCAACAGAACATCAACAACGGCGCACTGCATTATGGGGCCAGTCTTTAAGTCTATGGAGCCAAGTTTAATATAATTTTTTAAGTAAATACACTTATAAAAAAAGGAAACAATCACCAAGTAATGAAATACTTTTTAAAAGAAATAACTGGAGCTAGTTGTGTGGCGTGTCCTTCCCTTACCTCCACAGGAGAGACTCCACCCGGCTAATGATGTCAGTCAGATCAAAGGGCAGAGGCCTGGGGGGGTCGTCCTCGCCCCAGTAGGGCCGGTTGACGGGCGCCTCCTCGGGGGGCAAGGTCTGGGCGAGACTGGACTGGCACCTGGGGGGACGGGAGGGGGTTTACCGTTAATTAAATGAACTGATCTCTTGAAACCTGAAACTTGAAACTTGACCAGAGGACTACACTCTGAGGTACAAAAAAGTGCCCAAAAAGATACAAACACTTGTCACTGACATGGTACTCTATAGGTACATAAGACTGTGCCCCTAGTCAGAAATACATACTTTGTACGTTATTTGTATGTTTTATTTCTAATAAAAGGAACTTATTGGTACCCAAATAGAACATTATTGTACTTTCAGGGCACATTTGGGAAATTTGTTCCTTAAAGAACAGAATTGACTCAACCGTACCATTATTTGTGAGAGTGTAAGCAAATAAAGGGGAGGTCAGGATGTTACGCTGGATGAGGGTGCATGTAGAACTGATAATGTCCGCGGCTGTGACATTTCACAGTTTTTTCAGGCTTACGGAGAGCCGCCACGAATCACATGCTAACTCTTTACCCCTCAACTCGTTAACGATAACTCATTATTTACTCAGCTCACTTCATACAGAGGTCTGCAGCCCAAGGCACGTGAGAAAGGAGAAAAGAAAAAAAAGGGTGAAACGGCAGTTGCTCTGAAACCGAAACGCGCGGTAAGGCAAAAAAAGACCGAAAAGGACAGCGTGAGCCGCGAAGCTGGGTCTCCGATCCGTTACCCGGCGCGCCGCACCACACGGCACCGCACGGCAGCCGAGTAACCGAGGCGAAGGTCCGGGATTCGGGACCGTGGGAAACGGAAACCGCTCCGTCTCGGGATGAGAGCGGCTTTTCACGAACGTGTTTCTGCGGCCCTGCGCTGGGGAACGATCGGGAGGCCGAGAGGTATCAGACGCGCCATTATTAATACAACGGTCGCTTCGACGGCAGCAGATGGCTTCACGGCAACCTGCTGCCTCCGTTTCGTTTAAGGAAAAAGATACCTTCTGATGCTCGATGTTGCATTCATCCAAACTCGACATCAATGCTATATATCAATACCCCCCCCCCCCCCCCCCCGCCCTGGTTTTGACTACCCAGCTCTACCGAGACCGAGAACTCATCCCACAGCCTTTAAATATTAATTGTCACTTTGTTAGAAGAGTGTGCCCCCCCCCCCCCAACCCAACCCACTCTGTCGCCTTTCAAAAGCACCTTGCAGGGGAAGGTGTCATTGTAATTCCAAAGCAAGTAGACAGGGGAGAGGGTGACCCCTGACCTGGAAGTACAGAGCAGCTTGACAGTGTGACTCCTCCGCCAAAACTGAGCCCACCAGGTTGCCCCGTGACAAGTTATATAAAAGGCTTTCTTTACAGAGTTGTGCTCCAACCTCTATTCTCCCCACCTCTCCTAATCTAAGGGCTTATGGAGGCTACAGGGCTGTGTAAAAGGCCAAAAAAACAGCTAGCAACGTTTTGTGGTTATCCATTTTTGGGCTGCTGCATGTCACAAAGGCTGTGTGGCTAAGCGCTCCCTTTCAGCGTTCTATCATTACAGAGTGAGGACAGTATTAACACACACCATTTCAATACATCTTCAGCACTTCAAACCAGAACCCGATAATAGCATCTGCTGACACCCGCTAAGTACTATTATGTGGTGCGTCACTTCATAAATAATACGATTAGCTGACCTTGGGGCCATGCAAGCCAGTAATGTGTTAAAATGCTCTCATTAGTTATTTAGAGTAGGAACTAAAGGAAGTTCTGTTTTGTGGGACCAGGTGCTTGGAATATACATGCAGCGGTAACAGAACCCGCCACAGGCCAGGTGAGCTGGTTCTCGCGGCTAGCTCTGTCCATGGCAACGGACAGGCCTCGCATTAGCATAATTAATGAGCAGCGATACCGGATAGGCGCGAAGCGTTTTGTGTCGCCTCAGCTTCCTGCGGGCAGGAGCGTGGACGTTGCGCGTTCGCTTCAGACGTTCCGTGCGGGATTAAGCGGGACGAGAGGCTTCCGCCCGCCGAGGAGAGAACGCACGCAGCGCAAGAAGACAACGGGGCGCAGAGGAGAACCTCAAAAAGCTTCGGGACTGATACCAGCTCCTAACGCCCGCCGCAGTTATTTCACCCTTTTCAAAACCACGGCCATTGTTTTTTCGGCGCTTAACGCGACTAATCGAATTAAACAAACCGGCGAAACGGGCGGGCGAACGTGTTTACGGAGCGACTCTTCGCGCGCGAGACGGCCAGAAAGGGATGAGGTCAAAAGCGAGGGATGAGGGGGAAAAAAAGGAGCCCGGAGCGTTTGCGAGACCCCCCCCCCCCCTCCCCCCCCGCTCCGACAGATTGACCCCGAGGAGATATGGGTTAACCGTCCCATCTGGCACGCAGTCAAAAGAGATTGGCAACACAATCACTCATTTCAATTTTCCCCGAAACTCTATAGCACCGCGGGCTGGGGCGAAATGGCGCGCTAATGCGAAGGTTATCTGCCGTTCCATCGCCTCTATTCCGCCGAGGGTCCGCCACGCGCGCTAGCCCCCCGCGCGCGCGGATGGATGCTACGCGGTCACCTGCGCTAGCGTGCGCGTGCGTCCCGGCCCCGCTGAAAATGAACCGCTTAAAAGATAAAGCGAGTGTTAATTACGGACACGTGAGCAGTCGATACGAGGCTAACGCGAAAGCCGAAGGATGAATTCCTCTCAGCGTTGCGTCGTTCCGTCGAAGCCGTGACGAACTCCGCGATCCGCGGGCCGTTTTTTAAATTTATTTATTTATTTTTTCGAATCAATACGTTTTACAGTAATGCGCCCGCCATCGATTCCGCTCGGGACCGCCGCCGCTTACGAGCCTCCCGCGCGAACGAAACGAATAAACAATCCCGCGCGAACGCTAACGAAAAAAAAGAGAAAACGTTTTTTTTTGTCCGCGAGCGCCGGCGGGTCGAAGGTTATCGCCGGGGCTCTCTCTCCGTCCTCCGAGCGCGCGACCGTCCGCTGCTCCCGCTCGCCCCCCCCCCAGCCCCCCCCCACCCCGGGCCGCACGCCAATCGCAACCTCCGCTCTCGGCGGGGCGGAAAACGGCTTAATGGACGCGGTCAGCGCTTCCGAACAGGAGCCAATAACGCTGATGAATGCCACAGATCGCCACGGAGCAAAAACATCGGCGCGCGTGGAAGAAAGACGCCCCGTTATCGCATTAATGCTGTACAAAGTAATTTACGACAGGATGGGAACAAGTAAGGGCGCTTTATTAGGACATAATACGCGGATTAAGTCCTTCCTGACGGAAATGCCTTCGTGGCCGTCGGTGGTAACGCTAGAAACGGCAGGGTGCCGCGACGAGATGCGTCACGTGACGCAGCTCCGGAGGCATGAGGCTGGCGGCCTTTTTTTTTGCCGGAACGCTCCGCGTTCAGGAGAATGCCATCGGACCGGTCGTGCAAATGCGAGCGCGCAGTAAATCAATTCGTTCCCAGGAGAAAGTGCGGAAAGACAGTTATGGGAACAGCCGCCGGCTCGCCTTCGCGCGTTCGCCCTCCTTCGAGTTCGGCGCCCGATTTCGACGGCCCGCGCAAAAAAATAAAATAAAAACAAAATGTCAGCCGGACCCGCTGACCGCCAGGCCACCCGGCTGCTTCTGTCCCGGAGCTGAACAAAAGCGGGAGGTGATTGGCTGGTCTCTGTAAGCTGAAACGGGGGGCACTGGTGAGCAGGCGAAACGCTCAGGGGGAAACCGCGCCCCCTGTCTCCTGGGAGCAACCCGAGCCACGCGGGCCGCCTTGGCGGTGAAGGTTTTCGAGCGCGTTAAACGCGTGACACGTGCTCCTCTTCGATCCGACCCCCCTTTAACAGGACGCTCCAAATAAAACCGCTGTCTGATAAGGCGTCTGAAGCGCTGCCCTCTAACTAACGGTAGAAAAGCCTTTTTGGGCTCGCCGGCTTTCCTCACGGTAACAAGGTAAAGGGTGAGGCCCCGTGTTCGACCGAGGGGTCGCGCGCCGACATACCGAGATTCCGTGCGGCCCCTCAGGAGCCGGCGTCTCAGCGGTTCGCCGCGCCACACCAAACGGGACGCCGTGGTTTTTGTTTTTCCCGGCTGCCTGGCTAGATGACGCGGCGAAAGATGGGGGGCGGCCGTTGGGGGGCGCACTCGTGCCTGTGTGTGTGTGTGTGTGTGTGTGTGTGTGGGGGGGGGGTGACCGCTGAGCCTGGACAATCAGAGCTCTGTAAGCAGCCGAGGGCGCTCGACGCGGGTCGTTTGGGCGCAGGAGGCCTCCGGCCACGACAGATGGCGCGAGTAAACCGGCGCGCTCTGCGACGCGCGGCGAGGACGGCGGGTAGCCGCTAAACGGCTCTTAAGACCGGAGCGATGAAAGCCGCCGCGGTCTAGACGGGCGAGGAGTCGGCGGGCCGGCCGCGGTCGGCTCTCAGAACCAGGTGAGCCCCCATTAGGCCGTTAACGTCGTAACAAATTGCTCAACAGCCATAGACACTGAGCGGCTTCCTCCCCCTCAGGCGTCCGTGTGGAATGCGGGCCAAAGTCAACAGAGGAGAATTTATGACCAGAAAACAACAATCAGGTTCCAATAAAAACAAGCGGAAAGGGGGGGGGCTAAGGGATATAGCACGTTAGCGGCAGCGACCGCCGGACGGATTGCGCCTGCGGGTCCCGAGCGCTCCGCGATAGGACAGCCGCGCCGCGATTTGGGAGGAGCTAACCAGGGGGGGGGGGGGAGGCCGCGTACGCCGGAAGAGGAGTGAGGGGGATGGGGCCGCTAAGCTAGCGCCCCTTTAGCAACAACAAAAAAGAAACAAACACGTTAACGCGCTTAGCGTCGGCGGCGGCGGCGCAGGGACGCCTCTCCTGGCCGTGGGGATGGCGGGAAAAGCCGACGCCCCGGTCGGCCAGCGCCCTCGCGCCGGAGATCCCGCTGGCGGGAGGCTAGACGAGCGGCAGCGTCGCGATATTGAGATAAATCGCCGCATTTAAACCGGGTTTAAAATGACAGCTGGCTTTTTCTCGATGATGCTGTTTGTTTATACACCCCGGGACAGAAAGGAGGGGAGGGAGGGTGGTGCTGAACGCATTTGCAGAGGGGGGGGGGGGGGGGGGGTAAGAAGGTTATAAGCCCGACTGTGTGTGTGTGTGTGTGTGTGTGTGTGTGTGGCTTTTGCTGCCGAGCGGTTGAGAACCATAAATCTCCGTCTGATCAGGAAGAGGGTTATTGCAGGGTTGGGAGCCGTAACTCTAATCCAGAAGGAACGACGTGCCATTGCTGTGAAAACTTGTTGTTCCGCGAACGTTTCTGTAAAACGATCAGTGGTTTTACCTCCAGGGCATCACCCACTCGGAGCAATAACGACGGTGATGGATGGTCTGCCACGACAGCTATACAGCCACTACTAGCGCGACACCTGACCCCAGTCACATGATAAGGTCAACCGAGACTCGCACAATTCCCACCTGTCTGCAGGTAACAATATGAGGGTCAAACAGGGTTGGCTAATTATATGCATCGTGCCTTGAATTGCCTGGCTACAAGCCATTCCTTTACCTCCGGGGGATGCTGTGTTGAATTCCGAAAGCTTGACGGCACTAAGCTGTAAGGCCACAGTATAAAACTGTTGCACAATAGATATTCTGTTTCAGGCAGGTATCCGTTAAACTGTTTTATGGCTGAGAAAGGTTAAAAAAAAAAAGGTGTCCCCCGAAAAAAAAAAAAGAACAAAAAATGAAAACAAACGTTTTCTGGTAATTTCTGCCACCGTGGGAAATACCCGACGCACTACAGTGTCTTCTACGAAACACCTTATCCTCTCACATGTTGCACTTGAAATGAGTAAGAGGGAAATTATCAGAGGCATCTCTGAAAAAATGCAATATGTCTTGATGCACGTCAGCGTGTCACGTAGATCTTACTGCCCTGAAATACATATCCGCGTTGCACCGCTGATTTACACAACACACTTGCATCGTATGCAACTGGACTGTTCTGGAAAGTTCTGATGGGTGATTCTGTGGTCGTCGAAGGATGATATTAACAACGACCCGGAGAGACCAGGACTGCATTGCCCTTGCGTTTACCCAGAATTCCCAGTGCTCTTACTCACACGATTTCCAAATCAAAGTATGCGTGCCCTGATCAATTTATGATATGCTGTGTTTTTCTTGTTCAGGCGTGCAAATCACTTTTTCTGTTGTAAAAGAGAAATCAGCAAAGGATGCAACAAAAATTCAGGCTAGGCGTGCGATCGCCTCTCCGAGGCACGGGGTGATGCAGAGGGAACCACAGGCTACCTGGGAAACACAACTCTGTTTCCCTCAGGGCCGGCAAAGATCAGGGGGGATCAGGGATCATGAAGAAAACCCAGACAGGCGGCATTGTAAGTGGGCTGCATGAAGTGTCAGAGAGGAAGCAGAAGTCAGATTAAGATAAAAAACCCTGCGTTAGGGATCTCAGAATCCAGTCCTGGAAGGCTGCGGTATCTGCTTGATGTCAGCCAGCTTCGGCACTTAAGTGCTTTAGTCGTTGACTGGCTAAAGAGTTTGCACACCTTAGAGCTAAATGGCTGCTCATTGAAAGAAACCACAAAACAATGCAGACGCCGAAGGCCCCGGGGACAGAGGTTCGGCATTCTTACCGCACGTCTTCCAAACCTTAAGCGTGCAGGCCACATCCAGGTGGCCTACATGCCAGTGTGAGGAGAGAGGCACGTGCAGATTACATTTTTTTTAAATTTGAAAGCAAAGCTCGATATGTCGCCCGTCGCTAAGGAAATGAAACATTAAGGTGCAGCACAACAGAAATGAAGTTCTGTAGTTCTACTCTATTCTTAACTCATACACAGTACCATACGGCAGAGGTTCGATCCTTTACATAATCACATACAGTATGAATAAATGCAGCTGGAAAGCAATGTGCTGTAATTTGAGTGTAGCAGTAATGTGGCACAGAATTACAAAATATTATTGCAGGAATTAAGGGGGACATTTATGACATTTTGGCTCAAATGTCTTGGACATATTGCTCAGGGCAGCTCTGCCAACCCCTTAGTGTGTGTGTGCAAATGCATGCATGTTCTAGAGACCATGTGTGTGAGTGTGTGTGTACATGCGTGCGTGTGCTACACAGACTATGTGTGTGTGTGTGTGTGTGTGTGTGTGAGAGAGAGAGAAAGAGAGAGAGAGAGAGAGAGAGTTTGTTACTTGTCAATTTGTGCAGAGGTCATTGGGAATGGAAGGGACGGGACAGCGTATTCATAATGCCACTCTGTAAACGCCTAGAGGGAGAAGGGTGTAACTCTGCAGGTCACCTCCAATTCTACTTATAACAGCAGTCCCTGTGAGGATTCTCTCTCTCTCTCTCTCTCTCACACACACACACACACACACACACGCACACATAAACACAGAGCAGCAAGAGCACCTGCATCATTATGCCGGGAACATGACCCCGTACTGCAACATAACATACTGTACTGGAACTTGCCCCACTTAACAGGAAATAAAACTAACTGAAACACCACTGAAAACTTGCTTCATTTCACAGGGCATATAACTTTACACCTCAACAAAAAAAAATGCTATAACTTTCCCCGTACACGGAATGACACTGGAATTTACAAAATAAAATAAACAAATAAAAAATGATAAATAATAAAAAAGTATCTATGACGTATAAAAATAGTTTTTTTGTCACCACAAATAAATTGAGGTTTCATCGAAAACAGGAACCATGTTTTGCCTTTTTCCTGCCTATTCATACTAATGAATCACTAATTTGGTTTATTTCCCTAAACTCAAGGGTTGAACAGTCAGTGCACCACTCTAAACATTTACATTAACGAAATGTTCTGCTCACAAATACCTAAGTGTTAATCTTGTCATTCATAATTGCTTTGTTTAACCGTAGTCTCTAGCCCTGCGTGGCATTTTTACGCAACAGTGTTCTACGCCGGCAGTTTTCGCTGCATTTTTGTAATGACATTTGTATTCAGCGCATACCGTTTTAAAAACCCATCGGTCGCACCGCAATAAATACCTCTGCAACAAAACAAAAAAAATCAGTAATGTTCTTTCTTTAAACACCAGAGCTGTTTCACACGCACGAGGGTGTTTGATCTAAACCTCCACCAACACCTGCCTCCGAGATTAAATCAAAGCAGTCTGCGTTTTAATTGCAGCGCAGATCTGACCTCGCCGCAATTCCACAACTACTGTAAAGCTCTTGTCTGGAAACCGTTAGCACGGCTCTATAACCTGTGCGGGGGCGACCGCGCTGTTTGATGCAGCAAAGCTTTTTTTATTTACCGAAAATGACTTCAAGGTACAGCAGGAGTGGTTAATGTACAGTAACCTAATTGATGAAAGCACCTTGTGAAAAAAGGATTAAACAGCCGTTTTCCCACAATTAGAAGACGGGAGACACGGAGTGGGGAAATCCCCTTGGACGAGCCGAAACCGATCAAGGCGCGAGTGAAGTGAAATGTGTAGTAAAGTTAATGACGGGCAACGGAGAAGTGCTGATATAATTCACAAACAGGCGAGGTGTCAGTCTGACTCACATGGCACAAAGACATATTTTTCATCTTGTGGGAAGGGAAGATGACTGGCAACGATACTTTGTAGCGCTTCCCCACCGCTAATGCTGCGGCACAAAGCAGCATGTGACACAAGGCAGACAGAGAAGAAGCGCGAGGTAGTTTTATGTACTTTGGCTGTGATTAAATGAACGTGTGTAGGTATACACAGAGACGGCTTTCAGACTTCACTGTCTGCATATTTACTCAAACGTAATGAAGTGAATGCATTGGAATAAAAGATGACACAGAGATACCCTCCAGTGCAACTCTTAAAACTATGGGTTGGAGGGGGCGGTTTCAATCTAACCACGGTGTCTCTTTGTTCTTCAGTTTGAGGTATCAAAAAAAGAAATATTCAAACGTGCTTGAATTCACTACTCAAAGCTAATGACACCGCACCACAGTGGTTAGACTGAGGGCGTAACAAACAGTTGGGAATTTATAGAAGCAATTCAGTATGATTTAAATAGAATCCGGAATTTGGCAGAGCCTTGGCAAAGTAAATTTCACATCACCAAATATGAAATTGTATATGGAGGAGGCATTAACCCTTTCACGAGGGAATGTTTTATGAGCGGTGCTAAACTGGAACGTGCATACTTTAAAAATGTCGACTAATCCCCGGCCCATAGATATTTTGTCAAAGCATTTAAGAAACGATAGATACTGTCGTAACATTGTAACTTTCACTGGAACAGGGTGCTATGGCTAGACGAGACCAAAATTGAGCTTATTGGCCACACACACCTTCAGTGGGTTTGGTGTCAGAAGGATATTTAAAAGGACATCATACCTATGGAAAATATAGTGCTGGATATCGTATGTTGTTCAGTATCTGCCGGCTCTGGGGCTCTTGTACAGGTCAATGGAATCATGTATTTCAGCAAGTGGCAAAACATTTTGGTCAAAAACCTGGTAACGTAAACGTTAAAGAAATTCAATGCGAACAAGACCATTTTGCGATGTCGTGCTACATAGAACTGTTTAAATGACGATGACAAACTAAGATAGAGGAGAGGTATTCAGACATTCTATAAACCTATTAGGTTATAAATTCTGAAAGGTTATTACTATGCTTAATGCATATGATGGTATATGATATGTTGTACTAAAGGATAACTGGTAGCTACAATATGCATGCTAAAGCAATGGTGGACCCTCGTGTTTTTGTACTGTTCGGAGTTTGATTCAACCTGATGCATATTCCCTGTTATCGGCAGTTCCGTACATATATTCTTATTGTTGCTGCTCCCGTAAAATGCATTTACTGTATGAATTGCCAGGAAGGCCTCATAAATAAAGGATTACATAAATCGATGGACAAATAAATAAATACATAAAGTGGGCTTATAGCGCTTTCAAACTAATTGGTACTTGAGAGGATTAGCTCCTTATTCGAGGGGCGCTCTAAGCAGGATTGAAAACAATGCATTTCGCTGCAGTAACCTCGGCCCTTTCAAAGTGAAGGCGGTGGAACACATGGTACGCCATCTGGTTTTTTTGAAGTCGGTTATGATTCATCTTGACATCCCTGACAACACGCGAGATCTTTACACTCTTAGTTTTGCTAGGACCAGAATAACTAGTACAACAAAGACAGAGCTGCACCATTGTGCCTGGGTATTGACCTCCTGCTCCTTTGATCTTCATGGTTACCTGGTGCTTCTGCATTGCTTACAAGGATTTTTTTTTTCATACTATTAAGCGTATACAGTAATTATAGGTTATGGCCTCGTAAGTATACATTGCACATTGTAAATTCTGTGAGCACTGAGCAATTTGTATTGAGAAGTCAGAGCAGCCCCTGGGGCAAAGCATGCAGCGTGTGAGGTCGTGGGTGTACGTGTGTGCGTGTGTGTGTGTGTGGGCTGGGGGCGTCCCTGAGAGTGAACATGTTTGTGATTGTGGGAGGATTTGATTGTGAGTCTGCCAATACTGTTACATGTATCAGCCTTAAACAACAGGCTAGTAGCGTGTTTGTGTGTATGTGGGTCACAAGCTCTTCTTCAAACAGAAATATGCATCAAATGAAACATTAAAATGATCGTTTGTGCGTGTGAGGGTGTGCACGTGTGCTCTGGAATGCATTTGAGGTCATGTGCACCCAAAAGCTAACGCTGTAAAAATAATACTACAGCATTCGCATGTCAAGGTTCATTGCTGTCAAATCAAGTGCGAACCAGGAAGAGACTCAACACTCGATTGATGAAATAACCAAACAAACCTGTGGTAACAGGTGTTCTGCGTAATTAGCCTGTCACAAAATGTTAACAGATAATAAATAGCTTAATGTGAAACAAATGACACCGGCACTGCTAAACAGGTTTAGTATAGTCACTCCTTTCCTTCGAGCATGTTTCTTTGAGTCTAATGTATAATTACAACAAAGTAAAGACCAACTACTTGCAAACTGGTACGGACTTAAATGCTGGCAACCTGATGTTTATCTAAGCTGAAAACTGGAGTTTTTCCTAGCAGGAATATTTAATGCACCCTGTCTTGTATGCTCATTTCAATTGCATTTCTACTGCATGCTTGAATGAACGGCTGCATCAGAAATGCATCATGGGTATTCTGTAACCATGTACTGGCTTACTGAGAGTGGCTAAATCTGCTATCAAAGTTTATACCCTAGGGCCTCTATACAGGGCCTATAGCCTGTTCACTGGCAATATGGCTTCATTTCACATGTACACGATATGACCAAAAGTATGTGGACACCCCTTGGTCTGGGGCTGTTTTTATGGTTTGGTCCTAGGCCCCTTTGTTCCAGTGAAGGTAAATCTTAATGCTACAGCATACAATCACATTCTAGACAATTCTCTACTTCCCCAACAGTTTGGGGAAAGGCCCTTCCCTGTTTCAGCATGACAATACCCCAGGGCACACAGTGAGGTCCATACAGAAGTAGTTTAGTAGAGATCAGTGTGGAAGAACTTGACTGGCCTGCACAGAGCCCTGACTGAATGGAAGCAAGTCCCTGAAGCAATCCTCCAACATCTAGTATGAAGCCTTCCCAGAAAACTGGAGGTTGTTATAGCAGCAAAGGGTGGACCAACTCCATATTAATGCCCATAATTTCGGATGAGATGTTGGATGTCAGGTGTCCACATACTGTTGGTCATGGAGTTTAGCTGAATATAGCTGTATAACGTACAGCCAGGGCAGGCAAATTGCTATAAACAGACAGTATTTGTGTGGGCCAGGCCTTTGCTTAATTAACCCAGTCTACGCTTTCTTTCCAGGTTACACGGGCGATACTGTTGTGGGCAGTGCTTGCCCAAGCTCGGTTTTCAAGGACGCACGCGCGAGGACAATTCGGCGAGAGTCGGATCGAATTCTGTCCCACGGCCCACCCCCCGCCACGCGTGTCAGCTCGGCTACATTACGTCCCCTGGACGATCGTCCAGATCCTGAAATTAGCCTGTGCCCCACAGGAAAAGAAAAGGGAAAAAACCGCAGGCCCCGGGGTTCCAGTTTCACAGATCCTCTCCTTAGCCGGTCGCGGTTTACGACCTCGAACCCCCCCCCCGCCCCCGAACCTGTGACTCAGGCTGAATGGCGAACGGCGGTCGAGCGGAGTTTTTAACGCGAGAATCTGGGCTGGGCCTCGAACGCACGGCGTGCAGCCGGCATGCGAAAAACCTTCAGTCTCGCGACTTCGTTTCGGCCGCGTTTAGTGCTAAGAGACTGACGGCGGCCATCGAGCTAGGAGGGAAGCTTATGCAGGCGTCAGCCTTTCCCACGCCGGGATCCCATCCTACCCGCTACAAATCCAGCGAGCCGCCGTCCAATCTGCCTCCGTATGACCGTGGAGGCGAGAGCCATTTTAACTTTAATTCCAGCTGACTTAAACTGTCTGCAGCCGAGGGAGGAGGGAGAGACAACAAGCTGCAAATATGGAAAGAGACAGAAAATCATTGAGAGCCTTGCCTTTATGAATATTTGATGGGGAAAGGTCGACTCGAGAGCCGACCGGCGGCAGAAGTTCACGCGGGTGGATTTGGATTTCGCTGAGGTGACGCCGAGGATTGAGAATGTATTTGTCTTGTCATTTCCCCAATTAGTCTCGCTGCTCCTTATTCATGATGCAGGCTGGAGATTGTCAGCGGAGTTATATAACCACTTCTAATGGCGGCCATTTTGTTCCAGGGTTTTGCAGTTTATGGCTCTAAGATTTTTTTTTTTTTTTTTTAATCAAAATGAGCAAAACCTTTCTATTCTGTGGCTGTGAAACACATAATTATCCAGGGCACACAAAAGAGAGGGGGAGGTTGATCCCGAATCGGTCGTTAAGGGTGAACCTCAGTGGAAGACGCACACGCAAGCAAAAGAACGAGCGCGTAACCGTCTGTGCATTCGGAGTGTCAAAACATGTGCTGAAACGTGTTAATGCAGACCGAGGACAAATGATGAGGGTTCTTTTTTTTTTTTTAAAGGAGTACAAAGTTGTTGAATTCTCACCTGCGGCTGAAGGTTTTGCCTTCTGGCGTGCCTTCTGTACCTGCTCATAGCTTCAGTAGCGATAAGTAAAATGAGCTGGCGCTCCTCCAACGCAGAGAATTTCATTTAATTAAAAGAAACTGCTGGCTGCCGCGGCGCTCGTCCTGTCTCGTTTTTCAATAAGGTGCCGCAATATTTCTGTGGTCTTCCCGACCGCTCTCTCTCAAGGAACATGTTCTGTTATGTTACTGAACAAGCAAAACAGCATCGCGGCAAAGTCTTACCTGCTAGCTATGACACCTGGATGCTAAGGGCCCTGGCAAGTCATTCGTCTAATGTGCCTGGGCAGTTACAAAATGTTCGCCTCGTCAATCTGCTGCGATTAGGCAAACATTCTTCGCTCGCCGCCTGCAGCGTCTTCACACGTGAAGCCGTCTTTTCAACCTCTGAGTAAGAATCCGTGCAAAGGTTCAGCCCCCGTAGGTGCTTTCCTTCCTAATTCAACCCTAAAAATCCATCGCTGTCCCAGACCATGCTATATAACTCTGCTTCATCGACAGAAATGCACGAGGATCACAATGTAACCAATAATACATAACTTTTTTTTTGATTCACAGTAAAGAAGTGCACTGGTTTCCAGTTTAGCATAACGGTGCTGAAATCCCCCATTTTGGGTCCGTTTTCGGTTGAAAGGCTGACGCTGGTGACCCGCGGCTCGGTCGCGGAATAAAGAAAACACGCAGCAGGCCACGACGGAGGGGGCCCCCTGAGGCCCAAAGCCTGTCCCACACGGTCCTGAGCTGCGAGAAATCCCACAGCCGCACCGGGAGCTGGGGAGTGGTGGGGGGGGGGACTAGGGGGGGACTGGGGGGGAAAGTTCCCGCGGGACGCGGACTGCTTCTCGGTACCGCGGCGGATAAGGCCGTCTCCGCGGAGCGGCACCCGCCGACGCCGTCTGCCATTCGCCTGACAGTCCTGAAGAGACCGGCTGACAAATTTCCAGCAAAAAGCGTGATTTAATGCTCCAGAAGGCAGCCAAGCCCAGCCCCTCTCTTTCGGGGCTTCAGTTACCCACCTTCAATCATGGTTAACATCTTAAGACGGAGAGAAACAGGAAAAAAAAAAGCACAGCTCCGGAGCGAGCGCGTCTGGCAGCGGGTCGCGTTCTGACGTTGGCCCGTGGGGACTCAGCGAAAGCAGGGACAACCTGAAGCGCAGAGACGGATACGGCGTGGATGGTTACCTTATAAAACCTACATTCACGCTGCGTTTTTGAAAATCTTTTATGCTGAAGTGTGAAGAAAGGAATTAACCTTTGAGGCTGCTCTTCCCAAAGCACCCCCACCCTCCCCCCCAACCCCATAAGAAAACAAGCTGTTCATCTCCCGGAGGAATCAGAGGAAGCTAGTTCTGATCCAAATTTGTGGGAGCCAAATAAATACGCTGAGACAGTGGATAGAGATACAAAAAAGCAGACAGCTCTTGCAGACGACATTATGGAAACGGGCTGGTACCAGCTTCCTCTTCATAGCCGCAGAAGGGACATTCACTAAGGCGGTCTACCATGACCCAGGCGTGATCCATGTGCTGAGTGGGCCGTCTCTCTCTCTCTCTCTCTCTCTCTCTCTCTCTCTCTCAAGAAGCATGCTGTGGGCGAGCTCTGGTTAGCTCACGCACAGCATGTACCGCCTGTTTTCAAACTGAAGTGCAAAATGCTACTTCGTTTTTTTCAAGAATATCGTTGAACCTTCCACTCGTCATGTGGCGGCACACGAAGGAAAAGCCGAAGGGTGCAGAAACAATTTAAGCGGCCTGGGCTAAAGCGGCCTGGGCTAAAGCCATGGAGAAATCAAGGTCTCAGGGTTCTAGAATAGCGGGTCAATATTCATACTAATGGGGCACCTGCTAGGTTTGCACATACCAAAGTGACGGTGGTGGCGGAGGTGGGGGGGGGGGGTGGGGGCACAGGCTGGCAGAGTACCCCAGCCTTTGACTTGATTGGCTGAAGCTTGTTGAAGGCCTCCAAGGGCCACATGCCAGGCTAAAAGTTTACTGTGGACACAGGCTGGGGTTTCACATCTTTCCACCAGTCCGACAGCTCTTAAGACTGTCCCAAAGATCCACTTTACCTGCTTCCAGAGCTCAAAGGCTCAAGGTTTAAAGGGCACAGATGAAGAGTTCAATTACAACAGGAAAAAGAGCTTCAACCTCGCTGACAAGATGAAGAGAACTTGCCCCCCTGGCCACAAGAGGTCGACGGGCCTTCTGGCCACACTGTCGCAGCGGGAGCCCGGACCCCGCCTCGCCTCGCCCCGCCCTTCCTACTCCCCGCAGGGCGTCATCACGCCCCTGCTTCCCGCCGCACGATCCCGCGTCTCCCTTCCGGGGGGGGGGGGAAAATCGCGGAAGAACGTTCCGGATGCAAATGACGGGGCGTCAGTTTGATTTCGTTTTCGTCCCTCTCCCATTAAAAGGGGAACTAATCCACCCGAGCGGGGTCCGTGGCGACGGGGGTGCGCCCCCACCCTCTCTCTCAAGAAGCATGCTGTGGGCGAGCTCTGGTTAGCTCACGCACAGCATGTACCGCCTGTTTTCAAACTGAAGTGCAAAACGCTGCTTCGCTTTTTCAAGAATATCGCTGAACCTTCCACTCGTCATGTGGCGGCACACGAATGAAAAGCCGAAGGGTGCAGAAACAATTTAAGCGGCCTGGGCTAAGGCCATGGAGAAATCAAGGTCTCAGGGTTCTAGAATAGCGGGTCAATATTCATACTAATGGGGCACCTGCTAGGTTTGCACATACCAAAGTGGCGGTGGTGGAGGAGGTGGGGGGGGGGGGGGCACAGGCTGGCAGAGTACCCCAGCCTTTGACTTGATTGGCTGAAGCTTGTTGAAGGCCTCCAAGGGCCACATGCCAGGCTTAAAGTTTACTGTGGACACACAGGCTGGGGTTTCACATCTTTCCATCAGTCCGACAGCTCTTAAGACTGTCCAAAAGATGCGCATTACCTGCTTCCAGAGCTCAAAGACTCAAGGTTGAAAGGGCACAGATGAAGAGTTCGATTACAACAGGAAAAAGAGCTTCAACCACGCTGACAAGATGAAGAGAACTTGCCCCCCTGGCCACAAGAGGTCGACGGGCCTTCTGGCCACACTGTCGCAGCGGGAGCCCAAAGCCCCGCCTCGCCTCGCCTCGCCCCGCCCTTCCTACTCCCCGCAGGGCGTCATCACGGCCCCTGCTTCCCGCCGCACGATCCCGCGTCTCCCTTCCCCGTCGGCTCCGCCCCGTCGGCTCCGCCCCGCGAGCGACGGCCGTTCCCCGGCTTCCCGAACGCGCGTCGCCCGCGCGGCTGCGCCGCGGTCGCCTCGCTCGCCGGACGAAGCGGCCGGCCGTTGCATCCGGTGTCAAAAGCGCGCGTCGCCGGCGATTCCGTCGCCGGGGTCCTGACGCCGCGGAGGCGGCCCGAGCTCGTCCGCGTAGTCTAATTAACGGCTTCGTTCCCGAGGAGGCAGAGCCGCACTTCCAGAACAGCTCCCCCCCGCCCGTAAGCCCTTCCTCCGGGAGCCCATTGTTTGTCTGACAACACGGGCAGCCTTATTTGCGGATTTTTAATTGCTCTGGTGATCTGCGGGTAAAAAACCTAATAATCGAGCTACGATAGAATTGTTACTCCTTCTGACAATCGTAATGAAATGCGGGCGGCTTTCCGGGGGGGTAAAAAAATTCGCGGAAGAACGTTCCGGATGCAAACGACGGGGCGTCAGTTTGATTTCGTTTTCGTCCCTCTCCCATTAAAAGGGGAACTAATCCACCCGAGCGGGGTCCGTGGCGACCCCCCCCCCCCTCCAGAGCAGGCTCCCAAACGGAAGCCCGCGGCGCCTCAAAGTGACAAGCGTGATGAGTCGGGCCCCGCTCTCCCCCCCCACCCCCCCACCGCCGCCCGATCTCAAAGCGAGCGACGGCCAGGGCCGATCCGATTCGCTCGACTCAATTACAGAGGATCGCCGAGCCGACCGTAAACCGCGCGGCCGCGACCGTCGACCGCGGTTGACCCGCCCCCCCCCCCTCCTACCCCTCCTCCTCCTCCTCCTCCTCCTCCCCAAAAAGTGCAGTTAAAAACCCCACTGACTTTGGTTAGCCGCAACCGGCCCCTGCGCGCTTCTTTTGGGCCCCCTCCGGCGATGCCTCTTTAAGATCTAAGGCGCAATATAACCGGTGATTCACGGTTTTGGCTTCCTCCGCGCATAATGGAAAATTAAACTGATCACCGCGAGGAACGTAATTAAAAAGAGAGATAAATAGCGATGCGTAATTAAAGCGCTCTCAAAAGGGGGCCGTGCCGGGCTGACGTTCGGCGGCTGTAAAAAAAGGAAAGAAGATCGGGTGGGGGGGTGGGGGCTGGGGGGGGGGACCAGGGCCTGCCGGCGGACTTTCGCCAACGACGATGCGTCTCTAGGGCAGACCGCCTAATCTCGCCGAACGGTCGGGCCGTCGCCGCGACGCCGGATGCGTTCAAGCAGGCACGGAGGAGCGATGAAAAATTCAGCAGCCAATCGGGTGGCAGATATTCCCTTTCATCTCCTGAAGGCAGCCGGGGGGTAAGAGCCTCTGGTGATTGGGGGGGGGGGGGGGTGGTGGGGGGCCCTCTGGGGTTCGCGCCTTGGCGCACTTCTCAGCTGGAGTAATCCAAACACAGCCCAAACATTTACTATGCACTCCGCTCCCCCCCCCCCCCCCCCCCCCCCCTTGGAAAAAGTACCGGAGAACTTTCTTAACTTATTTAGGCCTTTGAAGAGAAATGGTTTTAGGGCAACTTCCTCCAGAAACAATCAAGAATTCTGCCGGAGAGTACAGACACTACGGCGCGCATTTGCACACTTTAGATTTTTATTTTACTTTCAGGGATCATTTGAAAAAAAAAACGTATTCAGGTCGCTGGATGAAAATAGATAAAACCCTAAAACTGCGCCTGTGTTAACAGTAGCGCGGATAACAGGGTTGAGGCGAAGAAAAATCAAAACTCTGACGTGTCTTACATTTGTCAATAACTGCCGGTCCTGACAGCGGCGCTTTTTGAAGCCCGACGAAGCAGACTTGCGTCGCACCGCGCCCGCGACTACGTGGAGGAGCTGCGAGCCGAACCCAACCGGGGGCCCCATTTATTGGCCCCTGTCGATACTCCGCCTTTGGTGCCCGTGGATAAAAAAAACTGTCATTGAAAGGAAGTGCCTCTCATCTGCCGTTCCAGTTGAGCGTCTGTTCGGCGCACTGTTCTTGGTGAGCGTGCGCTCGCAGCTTATCGTAGAGAGATCAGGTAAAACGCGTGGAGAGATCAGGTAAAACGCGTGGCGCAGCGCAATATGAAAGTCCGCGCAATTCGATCCTGTTACAAAACCCCGCCCATTATTCACATTTTACATGAATATGTCGTTAGCATAAGGAACCCGGTATCGTAAAGAGCAATAATGACAAAAATATGAAATACCAGTTTTTGAAAGTACCCTTTTTTTTGCACTGAGCAAAAAGAATCATTGCTGCACCCAGATTCTGTTCAATCAAGCGTTTGGGAAGGAGGGAGAATGAGAGAGAAAAGTGAGAGAGAGAGAGACTGCTTAGAGAGTGGCTGCTTAAAGAATGAGCTCTTAAAAATATCAAACAAATACAGTGTTTAGATGTGAAACAAAATACATATAATTGATAAAAAAGCAGAATTAAAGAAAAGAAGAAGAACATAGAAGGAGGGAATATAATAAAAAAACAAAAGAAGAATAGAAAATAACTTAAATACGGACATAACAAGGGAAGGTACAAAGCTAGGAGAAAGCTAGGAGCAAAGCTAAGCCAAAGTTAAAGGAAATAAAAAGCAAAGGTAAGCCTTGGGAGAAACTGTATACATTAGTCATAAATTAGAACATTTGGATAACTATATACATATTTTCTTCAATTAAAGTAGTAATATAATATTTAATACAGTAAAAAGAAAAAATCTGATCTGATAGCATTAGCATAGCTCAATAGCTCAACCCAAGGCTAGAAGGAGTGGCAGTTAAAGCTGTTGAAAAGTATCAATTTTCTGAGCTGTCACCATGGTAACCAAGCACGCTGCTGTGGAGATTCCGTACCCTCCTAAGCTGAGAAGTGCAAAGGCTAAAAAGAAACATAAACTAACTGTTATGAGAAACAACCCCGAAACCCTATATGTGGACTTTGCTGAAAAGGCAAACAATAAGGTTAAAAACAATTTAATTTTTTTCACAAATAACACCAAGGCCTGGCACAGTGTTGTATGTAAGCACTACCCTCATATTCAGAAGGGAGGGATAGGAAAGGGGAGCAAAATAACAGTTTGTGAAGACGAACATTTGGACAGTATAGTGCTAAATGTGAACATTTACACAAATGGGACTGTTCTCATACAAAGTGCTACTGAGGCCAACCTGGATGCTTTTGAGAAACACTTCCCTGCCCTGAAAGAGAAGGCAGAGAAGGAAAAGTGTCCCCTCACGCTCCCCACAGAGCGAGAGGATTCAGATTCAGAGGAAACCACACCCACCACTGTACCTAACCTGCCCTGTGCTGCCCCCGCTTCTCCCCGATCTGACACCCAGCACATGAGGGAGACCCTGGCCTTGCTTGAGCTGGAGTTTGCAGAGTTCAGAGAGCTCACTATGGCCAGGCTCTCCGAGGCATATCTCCCTCTGCAGCAGCAGGAAGAGCAGAACCAGCAGAGCAGAGAGATCAGCACAGCCATCGCTGCCCTGAGAGCAGAGACCGCAGAACTGAGGCAGGACAACCAGGCCCTGAGAGCCCAGCTGGCCTCTGTGAAAGAGGAGACGCAGCGCAGGGAAAGATCATTCATCATGGAGCTACAGGATCTGAGAGAGCAGCTACAGACACACACATGCACACCCTGTACTGCCCATTCAAACGCAGATACTGACAAACACTCCACTCCCCTCCAAACCACAGCCCACCCCCCAGCTGACCTGCAGGCTCATACTGATGCCCCCCCTGACTCACAACATTCACCAGCGCCAGAAAACCCCCCCAGCACACAGACCAACACCCCCTCAGACACTCCCCCCCTCTCTGACGCACAGCCCACCCCCAAGGCACAGCCCCCTTCTGCAACACAGCCCCCCACCAGCAGAACACCTGATCCACAAGTGGTCCTTCTCATGGACTCAAATGGGAAGTTTATTGACCCCAATAGGCTTTTTCCTGGTAAGCAGGTAAAGGCGACCCGCTGCAGTAACACAGCCCGCGCCCTGGAGCTGCTCAAGCGGGACACGCTGGGAAGCCCTCACTATGTCATACTGCACACCGGCACCAACGACCTGCCCCGCCTGCGCCAAAACACCGCCCACGCAGTGAGGAGGATGGCAGAGAAAGCCTCCCGAGAGTTCCCTGAATCTCGCGTGGTCATCTCCACACTGCTGCCACGGAATGATGTCCCCCCCCATGTCATCAGGGACATTAATGCGGAGATCGCCAGAGGCTGCGCTGCACTGCCCAATGTGCACCTGGCTCGCCACCCCACCATCGGCCCCTGGTACCTCTACGATGGATTGCATCTAGACAAGGAAGGTATCAAAGTCTTTGCTAAAACGCTAAAAGACGTGGCACTGGGACGCAATCCATCCAGCCCCGCCTCCACTATCAACAGGCCCCATCTCAGGCATCAGCCCCCCCACGCCATCGGTCACCATCCTCGGGCCCCACATCGGCCTGACAGCAGCGGTCATCACTCCAAAACCCCGCGCCCACCCAGCACCCCGCAGTCCCCCATAAGGCCCTTGACCCCCAGGGCTCACCCACACCAACACCAGCCCAGCTACGCTGCAGCCCTCACAATGGCCCCTGTCCCACCTGCCCCTCCTTCTGAGCTAGGTGAGATCAAACACCTGCTCAGTGTGCTGTGCGATAGGTTGCTAAACTAATATGAATTAATATCTGTGAATATATATGTGATGTGAATATATAATCTAATATGTGAGTATACAGTATAAACCAGTTATACTGTGTACTATACAAATAGTAAGTTTAAAAAAAAAAAAAAAAAAAAATTTTTTTTTTTTTAAAAGACAGTAGTTTATTATCAACTATGTATTTTGTTTCACTCGAAATGCTGTGAATGATTAAAATGAGTTCATTCTGTGTAAGCTGTTGGAACATACAGGGTCTGTGGTCTTCTGTGTTTGGGCTGAAAAGCACAGACCCTGAATTCCTCAAAAACATTTCTAATGCTGACATTTTAATTTTTGTTGAAACTTGGTGCCGAGAAGATACCGTCACCCACTGCCCCTCAGGTTATGGCGAAATTATAGTGCCCTCTATAAAATTAAAAACAGTGCGACATGGCAGAGACTCCGGAGGGATACTGGTGTGGTACAAAGCGGAACTGGCTAAATTCATCACAGTAACCAAAAAAGAACAATCCCACTTATGGTTAAAATTGAACAAAGAAATTGCAGATTGGGAAAAAGATATATTCCTGTGTGCAGCTTACGCTGCCCCACATGAATCCCCCTATTATAATGAGGAATTCTTCAACACTCTGCATACAGAAATATGCCATTTCCAGGCCCAGGGAAATGTGCTACTGTGTGGCGACCTTAACGCCAGAACAGGAACAGAACCCGACTGTATCGATCCCCAAGGAAACAATCATATATTTGGAAACACCCCTTTGTACATTACACCAACCACTACAAAAAGAAATAATCCGGACAATATAATAAATAAGAATGGTAGGGAGTTAGTGCATCTCTGTCAAGCCTTAGGCCTGTACATCCTTAATGGCAGGATCAGAGGGGACTCTTTAGGAAGGTTCACATACTGCTCAGCTCTTGGGACTAGTGTTGTGGACTATGCTGTCACTGACATGGACCCTTCCTCCTTTAGTGCATTCACTGTCAGGCAACAAACCCCCCTTTCAGACCATAATCAAATAAGTGTATTTCTGAAAAGATTTGGACAATCCAGAAACTCAAACACACAGCCCTGTAAGCTGTATAAACTTAATAAATCGTACAGATGGGCTGAAACAAGCACAGATGAATTCACAAAAGCAATGAGATCCGCTGAATTAACTAACTCTATTAACACATTCATCAATACTCCTTACCAAAATAACAGAGAAGGCTTAAATCTGGCTGTTACTAATATCAATTATATTTTCCAGAAAACAGCAAATAAAGCTAAACTAAAAGTTCATAATAAAAGGAAGCTGAACAAAAATGAAAATTGGTTTGATATTGAATGCAAAAATATTCGAAAAAACCTAAGAAAATTATCAAACCAAAAACATAACCAACCATACAACTCTGATTTACGCCTCAGGTATTGTCAAACTCTTAAAGAATATAAAAACACCCTAAAACAGAAAAAACAAAAATACATAAATAAAACTCTGAATGATATTGAAGAATCAGTTAATCAAAACCAGTTTTGGGATTTGTGGAACAATTTAAGCACAGCAAAGCAACACGAATTAGCCATTAGTGATGGAGCCATTTGGAAACAATATTTTGAAAATCTATACTGTGAAATCAGTCAGAAAACACACCATACTATGATTAATGAACAACTAAACAAATTGGAATCAACCATCAAGGATAATCAAAATCCATTGGATAAACCAATTTCCCACAAAGAACTGATCGAAAAGCTCCAGTCTCTAAAATCAAGAAAATCATGTGGTCTTGATGGAATTAGAAATGAAATGCTAAAAAATAGCACCCCAGAAATGCATGACGCTCTGCTTAAATTGTTCAACCAAGTACTGAGTTCAGGATGTTTTCCTGACATTTGGAACCGGGGGCTTATATCCCCAATTTATAAAAGTGGAGACAAATTAGACCCCAATAATTACAGAGGCATTTGTGTAAGCAGTAATCTGGGGAAGGTATTTTGTAGTATCATCAATTCAAGAATTGTAACCTTCCTTAACGAGCACAATGTCCTGAGTAAAAGTCAAATTGGATTTCTCCCAAATCATCGTACCACCGATCATATTTACACCCTACACACCCTAATAAATAAACACGTCCACAAAACAAAAAATGGTAAAATCTTTGCATGCTTCATTGATTTCAAGAAAGCATTTGACTCAATTTGGCATGACGGATTATACTACAAAATTCTCCAAAGTGGTGTAGGGGGTAAAGTTTATGATATAATTAAATCAATGTACTCAGAAAATAAATGTGGAGTGAAAATTGGCGACCAAAGAACAGAGTTCTTCACACCAAAACAGGGAGTAAGGCAGGGCTGTAGTCTGAGTCCAACACTGTTCAATATTTACATTAATGAGTTAGCGGTGCAGTTGGAACAGTCTACAGCCCCGGGCCTCCTCCTACATGACACGGAAGTAAAATGCTTACTCTATGCAGATGACCTGGTTCTGCTGTCTCCCACTGAAGAAGGGTTACAGCAGAACCTAGCTCTGGTAGAGGATTTCTGTCAGAACTGGGCACTGACAGTAAACTTAAAAAAGACAAAAATAATGATCTTCCAGAAAAAAGCCAGATGTCAGGAAAACAGGTTCCAGTTTTTTCTAGGCAACACCGCCCTAGATCACACTTTAAATTATACGTACCTTGGTCTGACAATTACAGCATCAGGGAGCTTTAACATGGCAGTGAATGCTTTAAAAGAAAAAGCTCGAAGAGCACTCTATGCTATAAAAAGAAAACTTCAAAAAATTGTTATACCAATTAAAATCTGGTTAAAAATATTTGATAGTGTAATTCAGCCCATTGCACTGTATGGAAGTGAGGTATGGGGTCCACTCAGCCAGCAGAACTATTCCAAATGGGACAAGCATCCAATAGAGACCCTGCATGTAGAATTTTGTAGAAACATCCTACAAGTACAAAGGAAAACACCAAATAATGCATGCAGGGCAGAATTAGGCCATTATCCATTAATGATTCACATCCAAAAAAGAGCGTTAAAATTCTGGATGCACCTCAATTCAAGTCCTCAAGACACATTGCAATTTAAGGCAATGAAAGCCCAAGAGCTCAGTCATGAAAAGAGTCCCCTCAGTCAGCTGGTAATGAAGCTGACTAACCCATTAACCCAACTAACACAAATCACAGACCAGCTTCATACCAGCACTGCTTACCAACAAATCAAAGTAAACCAAGTAATGAAACAGACCAAAATCTCTTATCTGGAATATTGGGATAATGTAACCAAAACACAAAACAAACTAGATTGCTATCGGACCCTAAAAAGAGACTACAAATTGGCTGAATATCTCTTCTCTGTCAGAGATACAAAGCAGAGGCAGATCCTGACCAAGTACAGGCTCAGTGACCACGCACTTGCAATTGAAAAAGGCAGACACCGGAATACATGGTTACCAAAAGAACAACGTATATGTGGTCACTGTAAGACAGGAGAGGTGGAAACAGAGATGCACTTTCTCCTACATTGTGAAAAATATTCAGAAATTAGGACACATTATTTCAACAAATTTTCTCTAATTATAAAAGACTTCCTTTCCCAAACAAATGAGGAAAAAATGCTAATCCTGCTAGGAGAAAGGCCAACGGCTCCACTAGCAGCAAAGTACATCTCGGCCTGCCATAATCTGAGGGACACTGGTTGACCACCACAAATATATTTATTTTAATTATTTATTAATTTCTATCTTTTTTTTATATTTTTTTATTTTTTTTTTACATTATTATTATTATTATTGTTATTATTATTATTGTTATTATTTTATTATTGTTATTATTGTATAGCCTACTCGTTGTGGCCATTGCCACACTGTTGATTGCATTGTTGTCGTTTCCACAATGTTGTTCGTATTTCATGTTTCCTGTTCCTGTTTCTTTGTGTACGCTTTGGCAATAAGTACAAGTGTATTTCATGCCAATAAAGCATTTTGAATTTGAATTTGAATTTGAGAGAGAGAGAGAGAGAGAGGGACACATGACCACACAATGTGGATTTTAGATTCACAGGAAAACGGTCGATTTGCTCCGGTCGCATTCGAAGAAACACTTTGAGAACCTCAGTGTTCCGTACCATCGCCATCAGACAATGCCGTCAGAGGGTTAAAACAGAAATGAAAATCACTTTTTAACTCCCTCGTAAAAAACCAAATCCAAAACATGTTTTAAATTTGATTCCTCCAGCGAACATTTGAATAATTTTGAGCACCAAAATGGCCGCCAGGCCGCACAAGTGAACCTGCTAATCAGCCCCGTGTCGGTTTCTCCCCCAAATCGAACTGGCAAATTAGCCTCTACTTGAGGATTTTAATTACTGAACAGCAGGCCCAAATGGGTCGATGAAAAATAGATGCGGGAGCCTCCATCCGTTTTTTCTTTTTCATTTCTGCTGTTCCTCTCTGTGCCCTTCCTCTCCTACTTTCCGTCTCGGAAAGAGGGGTGGATTGTGCCGAATGGGAGCAGCTGGCTGGCAGGACCTTTTCTCCACTGCTGGGTGTGTAACTCAGCTAAATGCCACACGGTAAAAAGCACCGGGTCCCGTGAAAGGAAGTAACCTAGCGAGAAAAGGCCAGAATCTAGACTTCTGGAGAGGTAAAAAATCTTGACCTAGAGATGTTTTGACATAAACTAACTAGGCTAACCACAATACAGCTCAGATTTTACCCCGATATAGCCTGGCTACATTCTAGTCGGCTAGAAAACGTCTACTTTTAAAACCGAATGTAGCCAGGTTTTCACCTGAATGCTTACAAGGCGTTTCCCCAACTTTTCACCACAAAAAAGTTCACTGGGTACACATTTACATTCGGTGGGATGGGAGAGCCTTTCTCGTTTCCACCACAAGGATGGTGGCAGAGAGAGTTTTAAAGACTAGCCAGACCAGATGTTTGACTGTAGAACTCGAAAATCTATGGCCGTTCCATGATTGCGTGGGGTATCTCAATCACTGACACCCCCCCCCAATCCCACCCCTCTGCACAGACATGCTTCAGTCTTCTTCAGAGAACAGTACCACAGCCAACAACTAACACCCTGACACAGCTCTGAGAAGAAAAGAAAAAAACGCTGCATACAAAAAGCAAACCGACTCTGAGCAAAGCACATATCGGGACAGCCAAACAAGCAGAGTACAGCATTTGTCTTTTCAATACATCTTTTCAAGATGTTAGGTTTAATAGACTTGACAATACCAGTATCGTTCGTGACACACGGTTTATTTAAGCCAGAAGAGAGAGAGAGGAATGTGCTTTGAATCATTACCTGGTGTGACAACCATTCTCTATCCAAACTGCACATCCCCCAGTTTGAAGGCTGAGAGCGCCAGTAATTCAAATTTACTGGTTAACCATCGCAAAGCGATTCAATCTCATTGGCCATTGACTTCCCTGCATGGGAAACATAATCTTTACACGGCGGCAATAAACTAAAAATGGCCAGCGCTTCGGTGTTTCCACAGAGAGAGGGAGAGAGAGAGAGAGAGAGAGAGAGAGAGAGAGAGAGTCAGAGAGAGAGAGAGAGAGAGAGAAAGAGAGAGAGAGAGAGAGAGTCAGAGACAGAGACAGAGAGAGAGAGAGAGAGAGAGAGCGCAGAGGCTGTCTGACATGTTAATCAGCTCAGACAGGGGAGCCAAACACGCGAGGGCCGGGGAGAGAGAGCCCGCTAATGTCTTCAAATGTAAATAACGCCTTCATCTTCTGTTGTCGCATACGCACTCTTTATGGAACATTAGCCACAACTGCCTTCTGGCGAGTTTTGGAGCTCACAGGAGAGCCGTTTACGTGTCCATAGGCATCTGCGGGTTGTGATAGGGAATGCCTATTAATATGGCCCACATTAAATTTATGGCAGCCATTGGCGAGAACGCAGGCCCTGCCAAGCAGCTCCGACTCTGGTTCCCCGCGCGCGCGTAGCTTTTTATATGCGCAGGGTAAACTAACCTTTGCAATAAAGATTTAGCGGGTTTATTAGTGCAGGAAATAGCGGTAATTAAGGATAATTCACAATGGCTGCTTATCCACTCTGTGGTATGGGGGGGGGGGGGGAAAAAGAGGGTTGGCTTAATTTAGTCTCCGTTTTGCGCAGTCATAAATAAGGTGGGCGAGCCGCTCCTGCGCAGCTGCGGCGCTCTGCGCTCCCGTGGCGGGAATTCGCCGGAGCGCAGAGCTAAATAAAAAACCGACGCAGGGACGCGCGCGCGCGGAGAGGCGCCGCTCGCTCGACGCAGACCCGCATCCGCCGGCTTCCGTCCGCCCCGGGGAAACAGGCCGCTAACTTTGCCTCGCAGCGCGGCTGCTGCTTGAGAGCGACTTGGCCGTGGAACAGTAATCGCCAAGCAACACTGTACGAGTCACCCTATTATAACACACCCTGATGTCAAGGTGTAAAAGTGCTTTCTTTGTGGCAGACAGGAGCGGTTTGTGCAGAAGCTGAAACAAAATAACGGGGTTTCTTTCCGTCGCTGTGTCAAAAAGCGGTTGAACAGACAACCAGCCGGACGACGATGTATATGCAGCCTCTGAAACGCGAGTTTATCCAGCCGCGCGGTCACTTGATTTCACTTTTGTCGTAGCTTGACAGTGATACCCTCCTCAGGGGCTGCTGGCTAACCTCGACCGTTTTCAATCGTGAATAACGTTAAAAAACGGCCACGTCAGCTCTGACCGGTCTGAGATAACCGTCGACCGCTTCCTGACCATCGAACGACGTTTCGCTCGTTTCGATAGGAAGCTACGCGCGGGGTCCGCGTTGTGAAAGGGGATACTCCGTTCGGGGGGGCCGTATCGTTTCGGCTAGCGATATCGCTTCAATTACAAAAACTCTCAGCGGTGCTTCGTCAGCAAATAAAGTCAAGCAGGCGGCCTCTGGCAATTACTGCAGTAGCCGGTTGATGGAGGTTTCTGCATTGGCAGCGACATTAGGCCATGTTAGGCAGAGCTAATATCTCCAAATGAGACATGCAGAAAGATAAATTAGCGAGGATGAAGTGTCTAAAGTGGGATTTTTGTCTGATCTTCATGGTGCTCATTCAACTGCTATAATAGCCTAGTAAGATACCAGTGTAGTCACAGACAGTCTGTCTTTCTATTTGTTTTACATCCTATGTTATTAATTTACTGTAGGTGCCTGGAAGGCTGTAGGTGGTCATGTGGTTGTGGGAATTTCCAGAAGAAAAAAACCAATATTTCCCAAAGCTTACATATACATTCACACAGAAAACGAAAACACACAAATTTTGTCTAAAAATGAGCACCTCACACTTCATGGCCTTCAGAGCAACACCTCTCTGACAGTGAAAGGAACAACAAAAACACAAATGACAATAACAATATTTTCCAGGCTTCCTGCTTACATCATTAACACTGAGTTTCGGGAATGGTTTACTGGAAGAAAAAAAAAAGGTTTTGTGCAGCCTTACAGAAAGCTGAACAGACAGTGAAGTGAAGCCACGGGTGGTAGCCATTCCCTAAACTAATCTGGAAACGACACCGCACCACCCGCGACCCACAACCCCCCCCCCCCCCCCCCCCCAACCCCACACGCGGCAGACCTCAGCTCTAGGAGATTCAATAAGGATAATTCTGCTCAGGAGTGCGTCGGAGGTAAAAACAAACAGCGGGAGAAGGACGAGTCTGAGGGTATCACAGTGAACTGAGAGCAGGACAGAGTTGCCAGATGCAAGAGTGTAACTGGGGGAGAGGAGAGAGAGAGAGAGAGAGAGAGAGAGAGAGAGAGAGAGAGAGAGAGATATGGAGGAATGCATCACTTTATCAAATTGGTCCTAAGCGTGCAAAGACGGGTCAGAAGAAGCAGGGCAAAGAGTTCAACGTGTAAAGCTGAGGAAAAGCACAACATTCCTCTAATATGCTTTCTAAAGAAAACCCCTCTGTCTCCCTATACCACCTTCTGGCACTCGTGATATATATAATACTACCTTAGTGGCGGCAAAAACCGGTTTGACCCTCTGACCCACCTTCTGACCGGGCTAAGAGAAGCACAGCATAAAGCATTCTGTGAGGCCCGGTGATTAAGGTGCAGCGAATGTGCGGGACGGTTGGAGGATTCTTAACCCAGACCCAGAATCCCCCCCTCCCTCCGTCACCCTTACCCCCTGTCACCAGCAATGGACCGGAGAAAGGTGGCGGCACAACCGCTAAAGACAACCGCTAAAGAACAAGGAGAGGAGATCGAGGTTGGCGTACTGGAGGGAGGGGTCCGAGACCCCAAACGGGAGCCGGGTGGGTCTCCGAGGGGAAGGGGGGGGGGGAGAGTGTTAAGCGACTCAAAAAGAGGGGGCTGAAATAAATGACCGGCGAACAAAAGCCGTCCCGGGGCGGCTGGCGGGCAATATTCCGCGGCGGCGCTCCCTCTCTCTCTCTCCCTCTCTCTCTTTCTCTCTCTCTCTCTCGCACGTGCGGCGGCGAAAAAAAAAAAAGCCATCAGCGGCGGCTCCTCGGCGGCACGCCGACCTCTTTATCTAATAGAAAGTAATGACACAGGCGGCGGGCGGGCCCCTCTCTGGCAGGGACGCGGCCTCGGGGGGGGGGGGGGGGGAGAACGCCCGCCCCCCCCCCCCCCCCCCCCATTTTGCATGGCGAAAACGCAATAAGAATAAATGCATGCGGGGGTCTATTTGGCTGAGAGTGATGGCTAGCTTGTCGCTTATTCGGGGGCCAATAAATCTCCGCGCCTGGGCGCGAGATGAGGGGCGGTTATCTCATCACCGCAGGGCCGACGCAAATTTTGACTGACTGCGCGGGGGCCATCTCGCCGGCGTGATTTATCAGGGGAACGGGGGGAGAAGTTATTTAGCGCTAAAAAGAATAAGAAAAGGAAATATGGAAAGAAAGGGGGGGGGGGAGAGGGTGGGGGTGGGGGTGGGGGAGGGGGTGGTGGGGGGGGTGGGGGGGAGGTGGGAGGGAGGGGAGGCGGACGCCGCCCCCCAGTCGAAAAATAAACAGACGCGCCGTCAGCGAAACGGCGGCGGCGGCGGCGGAAAAAAAAAAAAAAGGCCGGCGTTGGGAGAACGCAATAAAGTGAAAATAAAAACCCCCGGACGGAACCTTGGGAGGACCGATCGAACCGCGTCGTCGCGTTCGCTCTTAGAGGTGAGCGGAATTGCACTTGACACCGGGACCGCGTGGGATTCCGGCACATTCCCGAAACGCATTCCGGAGGTTTGGTGTGGGACCTGCGCTGGCTACTGGAAGCAGTTAAGGTTGGCCCTACCCGATGTCTTTTTTTCCTTGCCGCTGTTGCCCTTGGCTTGCTTCTGAGAGCGCTTAGGCCCAGGGTATGCTGTGAAGCACATAGGGACATCCACTGTAACCGATCCTTTGCTAAACGTGCTATATAAATACATTTTGATTTGATTTGAGAGGTGCACCAGTCTACTACCTCTCTGCAGGCCTACACTGGCCCAGAGCCGATGGCTGATCCTTTTCTACGTTGGTTACTGCAGTTGTGTCCCCCTTCATATTCAGATGCAGACAAAAGATTATTCAAAACATTACTGCCAAAATAATAACTACGATATCTGTTCCATCTGAAGGCTCTAAGGAAGGAAAGAGAACGTTTCTGGTTGAAAACAGCAAACACTCCTAAAACTAATATCTGACGAAGCAGATTAATGAACATTCGGTTTGCGTGACCCCACATTTTCCCTGCGTTCATGTAAGAAAACAAGCCGTTGAAATTTGTCTGCTGGCTGCAATACGCACACCAAATTTTCATAAAAAAATACGGAAAGGGGAAGGAAGTATACGTTAACCCTCACAACGCTAAATAGGTTCGATTTGCGCACGGACGTCCGATAAAGCAACGACGACCAGACCGCTCGCCAAAATTCACACTGACTGAACACAGGAAGCTGTCGCCGCACGGTCGAACAGAGGATGCTAATCATTTTTTTTTTTTAAGCGGGGCGAACCGTTTGGGTTTCGGAATCCCGACGGCGCGACAGAGGCTGTGTGTTTACGCAGCGTGCGTTTGTTGCGTCTACCGCCGCAGAGGCTGACCCGGTCAACCAGCCCCCCCGCCCCCCGCCCCCCCCACCCCCCTCTCTCGCTCGGCGGGTTTCCCGCCACGGAGTCGCGCGGAAGCTTGTCTAATTATCGCGACGTGGCCGTCCCTCAGCGGTATTGGATATGACATCGGGGAGTATATTTAGGAAGCGATGTAAATATAATCAGGGCTGTCACACAGCTCAGCGAAATCATAAGGGCTCAAGGACCATTGATCATTTATCTGGCTTCAAATGCACCGGAGCACCCCCCCCGCTCGTCTGCAGAAATCCCATAATAAGGGCAAACGGAGATAAATTATTGATGCAGATGCTGTCGTACAGAAAAGCGGAGGCCGTTTTTTTCATTATCGCGCGACGAGGGACGAACGTTTCGGAACGGCTGCCCGAAGGGAGAACCACAAATAAAATAAAAAACGAAAAGGAGAAATTCGCTAAGTTCGTTATTCCGGGAAAGAAAACAGCGAGAGCGGGACGTGACACGGGCAGGGAGACGGAAAAGGGGGGGCTTGTCAAATTCTTTTAATGATGTTTTTTTTTTTTGTTGTTGTTGTTTGTTTGTTTGTTTGTCTGTTTATTTATCCCCGCCGACGCTCCTCGAGACGCCGCGTCCAGCCGAAGACGGGCTCCTCGTTAGCCGCGATAATTAACTTTGCGACTGTCAAGGCGAGCGGCGCCAGCGGAACTGACGGCCGGGGAAGCGGCGGTCGAGGGGGTGGGGGGGGGGGGGGGCGCGAATAAATCAGGGAGACGCGGCGGATGACAGGCCGCACAACAGGATGCAGGTGATGAGCAAGCGCTGACACCAGATCTAATTACCTCTGAAAGGGGGGGGGGAGGGGGGGGAGGGGGGAGAGACCGCTACGCGATCGTGGCCTAATGCGCCATTATTGCCTCCGACGAGAACCCCCCCACCCCCCACCCCCCCCCCGACCCCCCCAACTCCGATTTGTTAGCCCCGGGTTCGCGCCCGACCACTCCTCCGTCATATCAAGTGGAAAGGACAATATCAGACGGGTGGGGGGTTGGGGGCGGGTGGGGAGTGGGGCTGAGGGAGTTATGAAAGGCGTGACCCCCTTCGCTTTGGGATGGAATGATGAATGCCGGCTGGGCGCTCGGAGGCAGATTACCCCCAGAAGGGCCCTGAAGGGGGGGGGGGGGCTGATCTATGACACGTTTATCGGGCGCTTCTTTGAGGGGGGGGGTGTCACCGGCAGGGAGGATAAAGGGGCCGGAGAATGAGGCGACTGGGAAA
Source organism: Anguilla anguilla (assembly GCF_013347855.1). Taxonomy (NCBI): domain Eukaryota; kingdom Metazoa; phylum Chordata; class Actinopteri; order Anguilliformes; family Anguillidae; genus Anguilla; species Anguilla anguilla. The sequence goes on along the minus strand of NC_049205.1, from coordinate 34,328,717 downwards.
ATTACGCGGCCATAATTGTCAATCACCGCCCCGGACGAGCCGCCACGGATCCCGCTCTCCCCGCCGCCGCCGCCGCCGCCGCGGCAACGGGCCTCTTAGCGCTCCGCCCGACTAGCGGCGACGCCGCCATCACTCTTCCCCCGGTTGCTAGGCGAGCGGCTCTCCTCCGCGGCGCCCGGCTCTGGCCCAGGGGCGATCGCCAGCCTCGCGTTTTTTAAACCGAGGTGCGGCGAATCCGCGAAAATCACAATATTTCATATCTCCCCCCCCCCCCCCCCCCCCCACCGCATGCATAAGGAGATGAAAAATGTTGATCATTTGCATCGTCTGACTGGGGTTATGCACACATATTAGTTTATCTCCTCCACTTTGGGTCCCTCCCTAAGGAAGACAGATCGTTCTGAGGGGCAAGCAATATCACACGTACGAACGCGGCCCGTCTTCGACGCCACGCCAAGCTGGAGTTCCTCGGGCGCGAAAGGCGAAACACGGGAGGAGGAGGTATGGACTGCCTACGCGCGTCGCTTTAATCGAAACTCAATTCGCGCGCCGCCGTTTTAAAACAATTTACGCACTCGCGTTCGTTTCGTTCACTCGGGACACTTATCGAACAGTCGCGAAAAGAGGCAAATTAAAGTGGAACGAGAAGAAGGATTGGAAAAAAAAGAAACTTGTCAAGAAAAAGGGATGGAGCAGTTTCTTCGCTGTCTCTCTGGCCCCTGTGCGGAGTGCGTAACCCGTGGGGGTCGGGGGTGGGTCGGTGGGTGAGGGGGGCGGGGGGGGGGGGGGGGGGGGAAGGTGTAGGGGATCCTGATTACTCTCCATGCAGTCAACTGGAAAACCCATCAAACAACGCGTAATGCTCCTAATCAAATCAATCGCAAATCCAACTCTGAACTGATGGCTCTTATCAAAACTTATAGTAGGCATGAAGAATTTCTCATTAACTTATAAAACAACAAGTAAATCGTTATTATTTTGAGTTATTTTGAAGATAGGGCTAATTACTTCTCGGCGTAGGATCGATGTCATTGAAAAAAGGCCAAAGTGAAAAACAATAATGGGCCTCTGAAACTCAAGAACACCGATGTATATAACCGCTGTTATCATTACAAGCACAATAAATATCAGAAGCGGCAGAAGTAGAAATAAAAGCAGTAACAAGTCGGTCGTCGTGAAGTTATTTTACAGGCAAGATCTAAACCAAAGTGGTTAAGCAAGTTGAAGTTTTGTTAAAATGAGAATATCTTCAGGACCCGAGAATATCTTCATATGAAAGTCCTCAGCTTTCGTCTGAATCGTGTTTATGAATGCGAGATAAAGCGAAGGAAATCGCGCCAGCCTAGTCCTTTCATGTCGACAGTAAGATTGCACTTCCTACATTACCAGGGATGTGAAAAAGAACAGCTAAACTGAGTGGTGGAGGACACAAATTGTGAGAGCTGGAAGAGAACAGACTCACACAGCAGGGACTGCAGGGCAGACAGTCTAAACGCTGGGTGACAGGCCTGTGGAAGCACTTCCTCCAGCTCATCTCCAGCTCACAGAAACCTCCAGAGGGACAGGAAGTGCTCAAACTAGTGAAGGCCAGAGGTGGAAGCACTTCCTCTAGCTCATCTCCAGCTCACAGAAACCTTCAGAGGGACAGGAAGTGCTCAAACTAGTGAAGGCCAGAGGTGGAAGCACTTCCTCCAGCTCGTCTCCAGCTCACAGAAACCTCCAGAGGGACAGGAAGTGCTCAGATTAACGATGGTCGGAGGTGGGAGCGCTTCCTCCAGCTCGTCTCCAGCTCACAGAGACCTCCAGAGAGACAGGAAGCGCTCAGACTAGCTCACAGAGACCTCCAGAGGGACAGGAAGTGCTCAGACTAGCGATGGTCGGAGGTGGAAGCGCTTCCTCCAGCCCGTCTCCAGCTCACAGAGACCTCCAGAGAGACAGGAAGTGCTCACTCAGACTAGCGAAGCCCGGAGGTGAAAGCGCTTCCTCCCAGCTCGTCTCCAGCTCAGGGACGGGCAGACGCAGAGACAGTTCCTCCTCCTCCTCCTCGGCCCCCGAACCCCCTCGGGGAGCTCGGGAGGAGACGGACGAGCGTCCCCGCGCGAGCGCGCGCAGCTAAGCGCTGACAGACGCGAGCCGGCGCGGGTAATTACCCTGGCGCGGGTACAGATGCTGAGCGGCGGGGCCGTCTGAACAGGACGCAAAGGCGTCGCATCGCAAATAACCCGACATCTGCTTCCCGCGTCCAAGCGCCTTTCTTAGCGCTGGGATCTTAATTTTTTACAGTTGACAGCAATGTTATTTGAGCTATTTAGCGGCATCTGGCATGGGGGGGGGCGGGAGGGGGGGGGGGTGTAAAGAGCTGAGTGCGAAAGAATGCTGCACGGACTTTAATTAATTGAGGGGAGATTACACGGTCTTCCAACCGTGTAGTTTGTCATCAGAGCCCATTACACATTTATATTAGATGTTTCTCCACAGTGTCAACAATAATTTAAAGGGCAGCCGCGCCATAAAGGGGGAAGCTAAAGCAAGCGGCGGCGGCAGACTTTGCCTGATTTGAACGAGAAAACTTTTCTTCCTTCCTTCCTCCCTCCCTCCCTCCCTCCCTCCCTCCCCTATCCCCAACTCCCCCCACGACCCACAACGCACTGCGAACCGGCTTAACGTTCTCCGCAAACACGCACGCGTGCGCGGCGAAGCCTCCGGCCGACGGGAGCTCTGGCTCGATCGTCCCGACGACTCGAGCGCGGCGGGGCCTCGAAGCGGGCCGCCGTCGGTTTTTCGTTTTTCGGGGCGCGGCCGTTGCTCGCGCTGCGCAGCGCAGAATCGTTCGCCTGCCCGCTAAACGCCGCAATAATCAATTCAACAGCTGTTCAAATGACAAACACGGGAGCCGATGCATCGGGGAAGGAAACATACGAAATGGAAAGACTGCGCTAACCTCCCGCAACCAAACCCGTATTATTAAAAAAAAAAATGGAAGCAAATCGATACAGATATCATTTTTATTTTTTTTTAAACTTCAGATTAAATATAAGCCGCAAGTTCCAATATGGAACTGCACCGTAATCAACTCCAGGTGTAGAAAAGAAACAACGGAACGACTGGGTTTAATCTATAACAGCCATATTACTGGGAAAAAGGTATACGCTTGACAGTTGCTTGAATCTGATTTGTCTCAGAGTCGGTTTGCATTGTTAAGCTGTAAGAGGGTGAGTCGGCCCGGCCAGGCCCGAGTCACGGGTAGTCGGGACAGCGGGGGGATCCTAAATGTACTGCTGCCTACCTGTGCTCCCGAATCTCACAGTGCACCTGTGCCACAGGACACACAACCCCCCCACAGAACACCTACGGCAGAGGTTTCCTCCAACCCTGTACCCGGAGATCTACCATCCTGTAGGTTTTCACTCCAACCATAACAAAGCGCACCTCATTCAACAGACACAGAGGTCTCGTTGAGCTGCTAATTAGTAGAATCAGAAGAGCCAAATTAGGGTTGAAATGAAAACCTACAGGACGGTAGATGTCCAGGAGCAGCGTTGGGAACCGCTGACCTACAGCGTCTGATTCGGCGGGAAAAGCAAACATCCGCGCATTTATAAAAAGCACAAATGCGACGAACAGAGGGCCTTGTGAACAGAGGCCTAATTGGCCACACATACTGTAAAAAAAAAAAAAGACATCAGACGGTGTCGAAGCGGATGAAAAGGCGGTCTGCCGCGCCGGTCCACGTGCTGAAGAAACAGGGCTTGCTGGGAAAAAAAACCCGAAACAAAAAAGCACATAGCGCAAGGCCGATGATGGCGAGCGATGCCTCGGGGTGGGGGTGTGCGTCAGACCAAATAGGGAAGGGGAGTGTGCCCACCCCCCCCCCTCCCCTAAAAGAGAATGGCACATTCCTGTCTGACCACAACGACAATTAAAAGGACGAATAAAACGGAGCGCAAACAAACGCTCCGCGGCGCCGCGCGTTTACAGTTTAACGTCGACGCGCGGGCAATTACAGCTTATTTGGATAACCAGCAGCCGTTGAGAACAGGAAGATCCCAGAAGGAAACAGTTGAGGAGTCTCGTCGTGGTCCCGCTCGTAAAAAATATTTAAAATTTCATTTCAGCAAACAGAACAGTCTTAGTATTTAATAACTAAACAGAAACAATACTAAATATGTCCACAAACGAAGGCTTGAGGACAGCCAGTTCTCAAACTGTCATGCAACTTGCTTTTAACGTAAAACTGAAAAATATATTTTTATTTTATCGACATTTAATCAAATGGAAAATAAATTCCAGTGTGAATGCTTAAACTTTTTTTCTATTAATTCAGACCTATGAAGTTGTAATGCTGATGAAAAAAATACTTTATCTGTGGTATGGCGAGTATTGACAACTCTTCACTCAACTTTTTCTCACAGTCAAACCTGCAATTACACCCTCTTGTATCTCTCTACCTTTAACATTGCTTAACACGAAAAATATGTCAATATTCCACAAACACTTTCATTTATGCCTTGGAAATTAAGCGTGTTGCCTCAGGCCGGCGTTGTAAATTACCCCCAAGAATGCGCAACTGAGCAGAAAAACAGAGGACAAATCTTCCAGCCTTCAACCGTCGGCAGATTTATACGCGTAACGCACAAGAGGTACACTTTGTCTTTACCATTATTCTGAACTCGTGACCCCCCTGTAGCCTAGAGGAAAACGCTAATCAGAAGCCTGCAAATCATGTCTCAAATTTGTCATGCGCGCCTTTTTTTTTTTTTTTTTTGACGACTCGAGTCAGTCAGAATACGATGTTCTGAGAGAGAGAGAGAGAGAGAGAGAGAGAGAGAGAGAGAGACGAGCAGCACCGGTTTTTTTAAACATTTTATTTTTTTTATGCCTTCTCGCCACGCCCCTTGACACCTGCTGACCCGTAACGAAGCCCCGTTTTGGGCGGGGTCCGGGGCCACGGGCACGCACCGCGCCCTTCACCGCCGGCGGCGCACGCCCGAGCCGAAACGGATCGCGGGCAGGTGCGCCCGCGCCAGAGCCGGGCCGGTGTTCCGCCCGCAGGCGGCTGTCGGCTTTTTAATGACAGATTAGACGCGTCCCTAACAAGCGTCTCCCGGTCTTCGTCGGAGCCGGCTTTATTGAATTATGATTAACGCGCCGGAGCGCCGCTGACGGGGGGGGGAGACACTCTTCCAGGAACCCGAGCGGCAACCGCTTTGCCCCCGAAGCGAAAGAAGAAGAAAAAAAAAAAAAAAAAAAAGCTAGCGTCGCTGCCGGCGAAAGTAAACAGCATCGAGCGCCGCGCGCCGTAAAAAAAAGATAATACTCCCAACACGCTCCTTTTTTAAAAAACCGACAAAGGCCAGACTGTGGGAACACCGAGAGGAGCGACGAAAGCGACGAAAGAAAGAGAGAGAGAGAGAGAGAGAAGGAGGGAGAACCCGGCGACAACGGCGGATGACGCACGGAGGGATTATGGGAAACGCCAAGAGACGGGAAAATGTTCATCGCGCGCCGCGAGGAAACACAAAAGGCGGGCCAACTTCTGACACCTTTTTTTACGCTTTAATTCCAAAAGTGAAATTAGAGCTGGCAATTTGAGGGAGAAAAAAAAAAACAATCACAGGTGGAGAGACACGCACGTTATCCGCAGAGAAATGCTTGAGCTCAGGAGCACAAAAAAAAAAGATTTGGTTGTGATTTTAGAAGGCAACGTTTGCCTTTTTTGCGCTTTGTTCTTTTTGAACTGAGTGACTCGGTAACTAACCGCTGGGTCCTGGATTTTTGGGCTAATATTTTGTGTGTAGTACACATGGAAATGGTTGCTTGGTATAAAAGCAACGTAAACAGCGTGCAATGCGTCGCCATTTTGTAACAAAAATGTCAGGCCAACAGATTTGACCCAATTCCCTTTGGAAAATCAGATTCGATCCCTTCCAGAAGTTCCAAAGAGTCATCCTTCTGACGCTCCATTAATTCCTCACCTCCTCACCCCCCCCCCATATTTAGCTTATTATGAGACATCAAGGAGTCGCTGTAGCTCATCGTTCCAGGTACTCATGTGAACGCTCGCCGACGAATTACAGGACGGCTATCAAGCGGTGCGCGGTGGAACTTCTGAAACGCGGAAAACGAGAATCGATGAAAAACGGCTGCACCCCTCGTTATTAATACCGCCAGAAAGTGCTAATTAACTTACCCTGACCTTACAGTTTCACCAAAAGGCTAATGTACCCTAATCATGTTTCAGGCTAAGCGGTATTAACCTCTCCGCGACTTATTTTCCCAGTCTGACTCAATCGATTGTAAACTGCTGCTGAGGTCAAGGCAGCCCGCTTGCTCATTTTCCAGCCTGCCCCCCCCCCCCCTCCACCCCAACCTCCCCCCCACCGCCCCACCACCCATGAGGACAGTAATGGAGTCGTATTGCACAGAAAGCAGTGCGCCATTACAACATAGGCTCCTATCGACTGTGCTGATGTGTGATTACAGCAAAGGCTCCTATAGACTGTCCCAATACGCGACTGCAAAATCTGATTCTTATTCACAACTGCCACATAACTGTGCTGATATGTGATTTCAATAAATAAATAAACAAAAAAAATGAATTAAATCCAGACTGCTTTCATCTGAAATGACCCTACATAGGCCTACTGATCTTGTGTGCGATTACACCACATGATTCCTTTCGTTGGTTTAGAGGAGAACTAACACAGCAAAAGTAAAATAGGAAGAGCCAAAAGGGGGAAGGCAAAATCATGTTCTTTTTCATTATTTCCTTCACTGATACAGAACAAATGAAATAAGCTTAAATCAGGCCAAATTTATATTCGGGGAAGGCACACTTTGCCGTGGCACCATGCTAATGACCTAAATCAAAATGTAAATGCCTCCCTAAAACAATTCAATTTTCAAATCCCACTCCCTATTTTGTCCCCAGAGATGCATTCCCACTTTATTAGGAGCTTCTCTCAATTTTTCCTCCTTAGCTAAAAACCGCGCCGAAAAAGGCTAAGCTGACAGTTAAGCTCACCCCCCCCCCCCCTTCCCCCACCCCCCACCCCCCACAACCCCATTTCCATAAATTCAACTCCGGCTCGAGAAGGCACCATTCACACGACGCCGTTCCAATTTAGATTAATTTTTCCTTAATAGTAATTGGTCCTCAAGCCGCGTGTGACCCAGGAGCCAAGCCCCCGATGGTCTGCACTCCACGGGCCCTCGTCATCATCGGCGGGGGGGGGGGGGGGGGGGGGGCGTTGGGGGCGAGAGCGAGCTGAATCGGGGGGGGGGGGGGGGTAATGAGAAGCTCCTTTATCAGTATGCACATTCCGCCAATTTTCCCCAGGGCGCTCCTCGCGCGCTATAATTAACTCCCGCGCACAGTCCATAATTGCGCTGTTTACATCCGCGGCGTGAGACGCAACGGAACAACCCGGCGAGCGCATTAAAAGGTGCAAAATTCATATTTTAATCATTTTCCCCCTTCTTTCAGTTCTGCTTAAATAAGCTCCGAGGGCTTTCGGCTGGGTAAGCCCCCATCATTTATTTATTTTCTCAAAGATGGCCCTATTAGTTTCCCTCCAGCTGCCGGGACGCCGGACCCGGATTGGCTCTCCCAAGTGTTCCTCGAGGAAGAACTGTACAAATGACCTAATAAGGGCGCTCTTCCTGGAGGCTGTGGGAGTGGTGCGCCAGTGCGTTAAAGCTAAAACAAAATATTTACTATCCAGCCGTATGGCCTTTCGAATGTACTAAATGGTAAATGGACTGCATTTATCCAAAGTGCTTTACAATTGATGCCTCTCATTCGCCAGAGCAGTTAGGGTTAGGTGTCTTGCTCAAGGACACTTCGACACGCCCAGGGCGGGGTTTGAACCAGCAACCCTCCGACTGCCAGACAATCGGTCTTACCTCCTGAGCTATGTCACCCCCCTACTAAGATCAGGGGACACTGCGAGTAAGGTGCACCTCTCAAATCCCTGCTAGCTTAGTTCTGTCAGTTTGCCCAATATAGGCATTGCTTATTTATTACTATTATCATTCTTCTTATTATTCTTTCTTTTATATTTTTGATGCATCTATTTTAGTTATAATATCAATGTTTTATTTTATTTATTTATTTTTCTACAGAGCGGGCCCTGGTGGAGACGGAGTATTCCAGAACATTCCAGAAGCTCCATAACTCCATGAATACCAGGAACCGCTGGTAGAGACATGAAAATAAAAGGCATGTAAATGGGAAAAGGCAGAAGAAAGCATCGCAAAATCTGCCAGTGCCTGTTCCCCAAGTCTGAGTTAAACAAGCTTCACAGTCACTGACAGGGTTTGCTAGGGAGGAGGAGACATGCTGAGGGGGAATCTAAAGGAGTTTAAACGTCTGATTGTTCCGAATTTGAAGCTCTCTTTAAAGCTCTGCGATGCTCTTCACTGCATCCCGCTTTAAATAAACTGTCAAAAAAAACCCTTCAAAACGCAGAAAATACGACCTGCAGTACTTTTGACGTTTCATAAGGTTTGGATATTTAATGAAAGAAAAGTGCCAAAATTAGGGAAAAGAATATATAGTACAATACATTCATTCATCACTGGGCTTCTTTTAAATAATGAGCGCAGTTATTACAAGTGTGACGCATGAAACATTAAACACAAACACTTTAAGTCCCTTTTCAAAATATCAATGACACTCTTTCGTCAGTTTAAACAAAAGCTGGAGATCTTTTGACAAGAATTACTTCCCACTAATCTCCGTTCAGCTTAAAGTTTCAACGATAACCACTGGCGAGAACAGTGTTTGAAAGTTCAATTAAAAGAAGTCACGCAATGAAAAAAAAAAAACTGCAATAATGCATCCTCCGAAACATTTAAGATGTGTTTTTTTTTTCTTTTTCCCCACGTCTTTAATTATCTTTCATAACCTCTGGCGGTGTGCAGTGATATTGCTGGAATCGTGTTCTAACCTGTGCGTGTCCGCAGTCGCTCAAAAAGGCCCTCCCTGTTTTTTACGAAGAGGCGGGACTGACTTGTAAACCTGTGTTGGTACGGTTCAAATTGTCAAGGGCTAGTATGAAGATCGATGCCAGACTAAGTATACTTTGGAAGTCTAAGACCCGCAATTATAATCCATTGCAATTATCTTGGTCCATTAATAGCACCAAGATAGCATGTCACAATCCAGCCGGCGCATAATTTATCTTTTTCTTTTTTTTCTCTCTCTCAGCGGTGTAATCGTGCCGTAGACACTGCTCGACGGAGGAGCGGGATGCAAGCGCAGTTTGAGGATAACTAAAAAGGAGGCTTATTGACAAGCCATCACTTAAGAGATAATGAACACTCCTTATACTCCCCCCCCCCCCCCCCCCCCCCCCCATGAAAATGAACAGCAACGAGTAGGTAAGAGACCGGCTTTCAGCCTCATTACATCAACCCGCTCCCCACCGCTTCAGGTACTAAATGATCGTTGTATTGACGTGGAGGAACAGCGTCGTGACGTGAATGGGAAATGTCATGACATGGATAAACGGTCAGGCCCTTTCTCCTCCCCCTGCGGTCGCAGCATCTCGATCGGCAGGCTAACGGCAACCGCCGTCACTGTCACAAACCCGCGCCGGCTGTAATGCCAATCCTCGCATCTGAATGCATTGTTATGATCAGAGGGACAGCTTACATAACGTCGCTGTACGAGCCACTTTTGGACTTACGCGAATCGTAATTTTCTTGCTCTAGACCACAAACCCTCGAATGCCTTTGTTCCAGTCATTGTAACGCTGCCTGGTCATCGAAAACTTCTTGCCGGCATCCCAAAAATATCTGTTGTTACATAGAAGTAGTCCGGGACGAACAAAAACTAAAATATATCAGAAGACCCAGAAAGTGAACGATGCCTTTAACAGTAACGAGAAGTTAACAATGTTCAGAGAGAGGGAATAAAAGGCAAAAGAAAGCAGGAATGAGAGATGAGGAGGGCAGGGGCAGGGAGCCTGAACGACGGTCCCGAAACGGCCGTGAAACGCATCGCAGCGCGAGACCCCGCGACGTCATCGCCTCTTCTTTTTTTATCGGCCCGGCAAGAGCGACGCACCCCGTTCTCCACCCCTCACTCCGCTGGATTTTTCAGTTTTTCCTTTTTTTCAGCCCGTTCCGATCGGCTACAAATCTCCGCCGACCGAAAAGGCCGTCGTTAAACGCCTCGACTTCCAAACCCTGGAGAAGAAAAAAAACAAAAAAAACTATTCGCACGTCTCTACGCCGACGACTCCGGCGAGAGACGACGGCTGTCTGTGGAGCTTAACAGGTCATTACGGCCCATTACAGGACGAAGCAAGACGCGAGCGCACTTCGCAAAAGCGCCGTCCAAAAACGCGACAAAAGGGAGTTTTTTTTTTGTTTGTGTTTTTTTTTGTTTGTGTTTTTTTTTTTTTGTCCGCGCCGGCTCCGAGGAGCAAGAAGAAAGCGTTTTTTTTTTTTTTTTTTTTTGTCGCCGGGGGAAAGTCCGGCTCCTTGCTCGGCCAGCCACTCGCCTCGCATTGTTTTTTTTAATCTAATTCTACACATGGTTTCGTTTTAATTTGAATTGAAAGTCTCATGTTAACAAACCATAACAGATCTCTCTAATCCGCCGGTACAAAAGGAAAGGATGCACGCCCGCGCGCCGCCGCGAAGCCCGGGCGCTTCTCCCTCTCAGGAATCATCGCTCATTTGCATATAAAATGCTCGCTGGAGGTAAAGGCATATATCAAACCCATTTAGAAGGCTCTTTTATTTATATTTTTTTTGTCGCGGCAAAATAAGTTCACAGAATGGCGCTTCGGCGTCGCGCGGCTAGGCGCTCCGAGAGGAACTTGCTAAATCCCCCCCCCCGCTGTTGCTAGCCTTCCAAACTCCTGCATCCCCCCTGATAATAGAACGCTTAACGACTGAAGACAAGTCTTTATGGCAACGGTGCACTGGGAGACGCTAATTCAATAGCTCACAGACAATGTACCATTCACGACCTTCCAAAATGCGCCCTAAGTACTTCCTTTCCAGAAACTCCTTGGCAGAGACGAAGTCGCTCTGAGAAAGGAGGACAGAAGTGCAGAAGAATGGCGAAGGAACCTCGCTTGCAACTCAAAGGTCGCGGGTTCAATTCATTGTATTCAACCGGAATCGTTCCAGTATATATCCAGTACATAAGTCAAGGACTGTTTACAGTACCGAAATCGCTTTCTCCATTGCGCAATGTACTTTCGCACAGATAAAAGAACGTTCGAAAACACGGAACCGGAACATGTGATTCACTCAGCAAAGGCGGTGGTGGGAATCACTGGGATCCGGTTCCGTTTATAAACTCAGTGTTTCCGGCCACCCTGGGCTCCCTAAGGATGCATCTGATTGGACTGGCCGGTTGCGGACGAGCGAGCGGTCTGCCCCACCGCGCGACCGAAGCCAGACGGTGCCTCAGACGCTTACGTTAGCGGGAGCCTCGGCGAACCCGGCGGCCTGAACGGGGCCCGAGCGCGCCGTCATCGCGGCGACTACGTGCGCTTTCACGCGTCATCAAGCGCTTAAGAGCGCGTTAAGCGAGAGACGTGAGCCCTTTCCTAAAAAAAAACAAACAACAAAAAAAAAACAGACAGTGTGATGACGTGGGCTTCGTCGCCGACGGTCGCGGGCGAGGTGAAGCGGACGCTTCCGTAACGGCTAGCGCTCGAGCCGCCGCGGCCTGCCTGCCTGCCGCCTTCCGGAAAAGACCTCGTCTGCACCCGACGTGCCCACCGCGAGGCACGCCGGCGCATAATTGCAGCCCCGGATCTGAACCGCCGGAGCGTAATACGCCTCCGACGTACACAGAAGGGAATTAGCCGGTGCTAATGTGGGCTGTTTGCACATCAAACGGCAGCGGGGTTAGTCACTGACGACAGGAGAGGGCACGAGCACCGACTTGTTAAGCGCCGGAGGTCTGACTGAGCCGGGAGCCGTCCTCCTCAGCCGCGAAGTCTGAACAGAGACCTGCGCTCTGGGAAAAGGCACCAGTGGGCACATGCGGGGCGGGGGTTAAAAAAAAAAAACCAAAAGAAAACACGTTTTATGAGCTCTTTTCATACGCTGCGTGTGAAAGAGAGGGCGCAGAGAGCAAGCGGGACCGCGCCGAATTGTACCGTCGTCAAACGGAGGTGATTTACAAGCCCGCCGTTCGGGCCCAGGTGAGGCCGCCGCTCGCTCCTCCTCCTCCTCCCCGCCCCCGGGGGCGCTCCTCGCCTCCCCACCTGTGTGAGAACGCCCGGCGGGGCTGCGACGTCGCACCTCCTCCCTGCCGCTCCACCCACGCCCCACCCCGCCCCGCCACCAATTCAGATGGGACAGGCTCCTGTACGTTGTGATCCTTACCGTGTGTGAACATGAGGGGGGGGGGGCGCTCTCTCCTCGATCTCGTCGCCCCCCCCCCCTTTTTGTGCCAGGCGGGCCTCTGTCGTGCGCGCGGGTGCGACAGCTACGCGTTAACGAGGACCGGCGCATTTTTCTGGAGCGCCCTGCGTTCCCGCGGGCGTCCGCTGACAGCTCCCCGAGCCGACAGAGCAACAACCGGCGGCGCGCAGGAGAGCGGCGGGCGAGGGGGGGGGGGGGGGTGGGGGGGGGGTTGAAGACTTTCATTTTTCGTGCCGAACTGGCAGCGAAAGACTCCCGAGCATCTCCTCTGAACGCGGGCGGGAAAAGGGATATGAACGGTGTAAAAGTTGCCCCCTTCGAAATAAGGCGAGACGCTCCTTTAATGTCGCGCGAAGCGGCGAATGAGGCGGTGAGGCGCCCGGGGAGACAGGTGAGAATCCCGAAGCAGGGCCTCCCGACGCTGCTGAGGGTTCAACCCCCTCCATCGATGCTGAAGCCCACGCTCTCCGTGACACTGCGCCTCCGGCTCGAGTGCGGCCCACAAATCCACAGCCTGACAACTGATTAGAGCGTATGAACGACTTGGCTTCTGCCAACACGGAAGGCGGGGACTTATCGATACAGCACAGAGCCAACAGGGTAAGCGTTAGCGATCTCAACTGACCCAGGCTGCTGTATCCAGGTCAGTAGATACACCTCAAAGTTGAGGCCAGATTCATACAGCACCTCTTTATAAGCTGTTATGGTGAACGGGGGAAACTCACACAAATATAAGCTGAGGAGGTGAGGAAATTAAGTATCAAGCCAATTAAACTGGTGATAGCTTGATGGCCAGACTGAGAGCTGGGGAACCGCGTACCATCTTTGGATCTTTGGTGCCTGCGCCAGGATCTCGGTTTAAGGCAAAGGCAATATGAGGACAGTGCGAGGAGTCATGCACATACCTCTATAAACTATCACCGAAAACCCCCAGGTGTGGGTGTAAAGTCAGTTCCACTATAAGCATTATTAGCTTATTTTCTAACATATCGTGACATGAGAATTACAGGGTTCTAAGAGATTTTTTGAGAGTTATGTACAAAATAAATGCTGCATTTTTCAGTGTTAATAAACGTAAAACAAGTTTAAACTTTAGGTGTGGTTCAAGTTTTTAGGAATTTCTAAGTGATAAAACAAATGAGCTGGCAAGAACTTTAAAGATCAATATATCAGAACAGAAGTGGTAGAGCGAACCCTGCAACTCCAAGGTCTCGATATCTAAGATACGCTACACTCCAACTGAACCATCGATGCTTGATAATGTAATATTGCGGTAACAGCCACTGAAGGGAATAGGAGCAGCCTTTCCAAGAAGCAGACGGTTTTGTTTGGATTTTCTTTTCTTTTTTTCAGCCACAATATTTTTTTTCATTTTTTCATTTCTCCAACTAGAACTCTCCTCAGAAACCAGTCGTAACTCGAACCTCGCTTAGCGGCCAGCGAGCACATGCGCTCCAAGAAACACTTTGACTGCGCTAACGTTTAAAAAAAAAACAAACAACATGGGAGCGAAAGAAAAACCAAAAGACAGTAGTTTACGCTGAAATGAAAATAGCACGACCGTGAAAAGCCGCAAACCTTAAACAAACCTACGTGCGGTGTACCCCCCTCGCTACCCTCCTTTAAAATGCTGCGTAACAATTACCATCGCAGCAATGTGGAGACGTGTCCTAGAGTATGTGAAGCACAACCACGCCTTCATCACATTACCTGGTAGTGTGTCCCTTACCTGTCCCTTATCAAGTATTTACCGTCACACTGTCAAATGTATGTTTCATATTTGTCCTGCCTCTTCACTTAATTTGAAAATTTAGATCATTTTTTATTTGCTTTTTTTGAACCCAAGCAAAACTGACAATGCATTTTTCATTAACCCCTTGAAGAGTAGGTTTCTTGGTTTTTTTTTTCAGTCAGAAGTCAGTGTTCTAGAACTTCACAGTGCTTCCACTTACTAGTAGCGATTGTTACGTCAGCATTACTGTACGACGTTCAATTAAGAACACTGCAATCACACACTGTGATCTTACACCTTATAGGGTGAGGTAGAAAAGTAGCGTAATATCAGTGCTATCGCTAAGAGTAGGGGGTTCCCCGGTGTCCTGGCCAAATCCCAGATCTGGCTCTCGCAAGAACTTGCCACTAAAAATCATCCCCAGACTGAATTGGCTAAATAAATGTTCTCTCCCTCTCCACCTTCGCTAATGTGTGGTGAGCGTTCTGGCGCAAATTGGCTGCCGTGCATCACCCAGGTGGGTGCTACACATTGGTGGTGGGTGAGGTGAGTTCCCCTTCACTGTAAAGCACTTTGAGCATATGGAAAAGTGCTATATAAATGTAATTATTAATAATAATAATAATAATAATAATAGTGCTGCTGATTTAAACAAAAGAAAGCAACGTGTGGGAAAGCGAGAGCAATTCATCACGAGGAAGAAATAAGAAATTGTTCAGAACCGCTAAGAGAGCGACAGACAGTCGCTCTTTTCACCGCGATGACAGCGCTTCGCCGCGCCCGCTTTTTCGCGGATGTAAATCTCCCGACAAAAGGCAGCCACCCCCCAGCGCCTCCCCCAGACCTCGCTCTCTCGCTCGAAGGGACGGGCCCGTCACCCCACAGCCCACCTGAGCGGCGCGTACACCGCCAGCCTTCGGGGCTTCCCTCCGACTGATCCCCACATCCTGCTTCGCCTCTCAGGGTTCAAGGGAGACAATTCGTAAATAACCCCCCGGAGCAAGGAAAGGAACGCTCGCCCCAGACACCTGCGTGCACTGCTGTGTGGTTTTTGTAACGTTTTGTTTTCCCAGAAAAGGAGGTGGTTTATGAAAAGTGTAAAAAAAGAGGAAAAGTAAGAAAGAAGTTAACTGCCATTTTCGGAGGGGGGGGGGGGGGGGTGGGGGACAATCACAAATGTTCCTGTCAGGTAATTTTCTGCTCAGTTACGAGTCTTTATCTCTATTATCTTTATCATTCATTTCTTTCATCTTTATCCTTCCATCACTTTGAAAGAAGATTGTGAGCACACAAAAAAAACAATGAGTTTTACAGTTTTATTTCTTGGAAGCTTCATTCATATCTCATAGAAGTTATTCACTCCTCTACAAAGAACACAGTAATCATTCCAATTAAATGAAACACAGACAAGGACAGAAGACAGAATGGATGGGGATGATAAGCTAAAAGTTAAAAGTAGACATCTAAAAGTAGCATGCAGCTTCTTCACAGCCAGAGTTTTTAAACAGCTTAGGAAAAACAACGTCCCAAAAAAATCACTTAGTACTCCAAAACCCCACTCAGGGGCTTGGTGAATATAGTCCCTCCAGGTGTTTGAAAGATTTACTCAGCTCAGCTGTATACTTTTGAGTATAGACTCACGGCCATCAAACACAAATTTTTGGGCTTAAAATCCATCCAGAATCCCTTATATGAGATATGAGAAAGCTTCTGAGGAGGGTTTTTGGGGGCACCCGGGGCGAAGCTTTCCCGAAAAACGCCAAGAAGCGGCATGACGGCATTATGACGGCTCTAGAAAGGCCGTGACACGCGCTTATCCTCCTCAACCCTAGTCCCCTAAACAGATGCCGGGCCCGGTTAAAAAAAGTGCAATGCTGGTTTCACCGTCCCACTTCCCCAACCATTGGGACACAGAAACAAACTCCACAGTTGTGGTTGCTTATTAGGTCTTTAAGTTTTGAGTACTGAAAAGCAGAGGAGTAGCACAGAGTTTCTGCAACTCAACTCCACGCAAATTGACAACATGCTGCAGTTGTTTTCTGCGGTAGTTTGGATAAATGAAGTTCTTTCGGTTTTCTTGTGCTATTCCTCAAATTCCCTTTTTCTTGGCCCGGTGCAGACCGCATCGGGTCTGTCCTCCGGATTCGTATCTTCGCATTTGAAGCCGGTCATAATCGAAGACCGTCTCCTTCTCTTTCAGAGGGAAACCGTGACGCTAAATGAAACCATACCGAACGCAGTCGCGTTTTGGGGAAATAATCAAAAACAAAATGAAAATGTTATGAAAACACCATTCAGCTTTTATTTGTCACTGCTGTTGTTTCCCCAGTCTTTCTGAAGAAAAGGAAATTCAAAATACAATTCTGTCCCAGCTGCGATCTTTTATAGACCATTTGATCTGCGTAAGGGGAGAGTAACTCGAGCTTCTCCACTTCGGCGCGGACTGGTTTGGGTTAGAGCGCAGAAGAAAAGCCCTTAAGAGAACAATACCGTTTGGAATCCAGTGTTGGGAAGCAACAAAAGTGCATTTTGTGCATTTTGGAGCAAATTTCAGAGTACCCTCGAATCTCACCTTAACTTTGATTAGGAATAGTTGCGGTGGTTCGAACACCGGAAGGGTCAACCGATTTAGAGTCCACTCTGCTCCAATTTCCATCAGCTTTCTTTGATTAATGTCAGGAATGCCAGGAACGTTTGATAGATATGTCTATGCAGAGTTCGAAAGCTTTAAAAGGACACCAAAACCAAATGGCAAAACTAGAATAGTGAATGTAATGGAAAAACTGCTGAGTTGAAGAGTTGGTTTCATTACAAACCAAAAAAAACACGATTATTCTACCTGCCAAGTTCTACTGTTAACGCGCTGGCTTTCTTCATGTGAAAAGAAGCAAAATGATTGCTTTGGTTTTGGCACTGATGAAATCGCGCTGAAAACTCTCAACGCAAGATCTGATGAAGCCCAGATCCCCGAACAAAAAAAAGGGACAAAGTCATGCCTGTAATGGGGAGGCATTAAAAGAAAGAATCAAAGATTGAAACCTTCTGGTACTTTCTGGTACTTTTCCTTCCTTCTAGTAAACCAGCCATGACCTAAGAGTCTGGTGGCTGTCCTTTGTTGCGTGGCTAAAGGGGGGGGGGGGGGTTGTGACACACTTCAGTGGCAGTGGCAGTGGCACAGTCGTTAATGGTGTAGTGGGATAACAGGGGCCTGGGTGGGACAGGATCTTGGCTCCTTCGAGCGGCTTCCGCGGCTGAGCCACAGGGCGGTTACTGGGGGGCGCACCGCCGGAGAGCCGCTGGCAGACCGCAGTCAGCCTAATTACCCCGGCAACCGGTATTACTCCTCTTTGTCTCCGTAATCGCCGAGGTCTGCCGCCTGATAGCCGGCTGCCGGCGCGGCGATACGGCCTGTGGGGGGGGGGGGGGGGGGGGGGGGGGGGCGGAGGTACGTAACGTGCAACCGGAGATCAGGAAAGGGTCATCTCGACCCAAAGCGGAGGTGGGAAACGGGGTTGGGGGTGGGGGTGGGTGGGGGGGGGAGGCGAATGAGATCACGCCAAACAGCTACGCCTTTTCCAGAAACCGCTCAGATTATCCGGGGCTACGTGGGAGGATTACCTGCTGAAATTCAAGTGTTTCGCTTTCAAAACCCCTGAGTGGAGAGAGAGAGAATAATGAGGCAGAGTCTGCTCAATAAGAACTATCTGCCCTGGCACTTAATCAAAGGGATTAGGGTTCGCGGAGCCAAGCCCACAGGTTACCCTTCAGGATGCATACCAAGCAGTTATTAAAAACACCCCGGTTCAAAGCGGCTCAATTTTCCAACATTAGAAGTGTTTGGCCAGCGCCTTCCGGCTTGTTTCAAGGTAAGGAGCAGCGCTAGAGATGTTTTTACTTGGCGAGACTCGGGAGACGTGGTGGGGAGGGAGGGGGGGGGGGGTGGGCAAAGCGCGCGCTTATGCGACGCCGGGTCCTCCCGCAACGCGATCGATCGCCACGGCTCTCGCTCTCGCTCTCTCTCGAAACGCGATCCCCATTCCGTCCGACCCGCCCGCCCGCTTCCCGCCGTGATTCCGAGCATCGCGGCGGGGCGTTCCGGAGCCGCCCGGTCGGTCGGTCGGTCGGCGCGCCGAGCCCGTCGGAGGGGGACGTTCCCCCGAGCGACGGATCGACGCGTCGCCGTCGCGAGGATTTCCTACCTTCCTTCGCTTTGAGGCGCGAGGCTCCTCTCGAAAAAAGCCGCTTCGCTGCCGCGTAGACCCGGAAGCAAGCGAGGGTCTCGGGAGAGCTGCGTTCAAAAAAAGCCTTTAGGCGGCGGGTCATGCAAGGGTCTGCGCTTTGGGACGCAGTGGGGGGGTGGGTGGGGGGAGGGGGCGTTGACAGTTGAGCGGCACTGTTGTTTTCTTGGAACCCAAAGGCTTTTTGTTTACATACCTTTCTGAATCGACTGCTACTCGGTACTTATTCCCTGCGTGTGCTCGTGTGTGTGCGAAAGAGAGAGAGGGGGTCACAGAGAACGAGGATCAAAGAGACATCGACAGACTCCCCAAAGGTATTATGGCATTAGGTAACCGGGGGGAAAGAGAAGAGGCCTCCAGCAACAAGACAGAGATTTCCTTCCTTCCAAATGCCAACAGGTCTACACGCTGTGAACCGACACTTCTTAAACTGGGATAAGACTACCTTTGGGGGGGGGGGGTGGAGGGGAGGGGTACTTATGATCTCCCAAGGGACTACTTGTAATAATCTGAGTGGCAGCGGACGCTATTCGACACCGTGTTCCACCGTTCATTTATCTTCAACCGATGTAACGTAAAAAATTTCAGAGCCACTCCGGCTGAAAAATGCACAGATCAGAGAGACGGGAACACCTACGTTCATATGCGGTCACCCACAGTTATGCCTTTAACCGATCACGCCTTCCAGTGATAGGAGTGTAAAGAAAAAACTAACTGGATGGGGTAAATAAAAATTAAAAGTTGGGGGCCCACTCCTGGATGGAATCAAATATGACCGGATACATCTCCACTGTTCAAGAAAGTTCAGCGTAAACAAAGCCGCATGAAAATAGCGTAATGAGAAAGGCAATAAACCAAACAGGCTGGATATTAGCCAGTAATTACACATTACCCCTCTGGAACGCTCAGCTATGGGATATTTAATATTCCATGCAGTCCCTTAAGCAAAAGTAGTTCATAAAAGTAAATGTTTTAAAGTATACTTAAGCACATTAAGTTTATTGTTTATGCATATTTTTAAATACTTCATAAAACGTTTTAAGTGTACTTAGTATTTTCTGGAACGGTGCATGAAGTTTACCATTTATGAATTACTTCAAAACTTTGTATCCTAAATTGGTAGACTAAGTATTTTAAGCCATAATCTAAGCGTACTTCTGGAAAGTACAGTGAAAGTACACTTTCAGCATACTACTCAAGATTTAGTTTTTTAGGTATTTAAGGCAAACTTTTATAAACTTATAAACTAAAGGGGTTCCAAGCATGCATACCTGTGACTTTTCCCCCCTTTCATCAATGAACAAATCATAAATAATTAATTCATAAACAAATTGATTCATAAACAGAAACACTAATATGGCACCTTGTTACCTTACTAGATCTGAGCGACCGTGCTGTGAAGCGAGCTGTTCAAGACCTATGCCGAAACTGACGAACCTCAGAGTGGTTCCAGCAGGGGGGGGTGAGGCTAGGTGTGAACACAGGCGAATGGCGGCCATGATGCGGAGGACGAGACCTGTGACTGCGGCCCGCGTGCTAGAAGCTGGGCCTCTGTGAGGCCTTGTCTCTAATGCCAGGTTCAGCCGTTAAGCGCACGAGGGAGGGAGGAACCCTCTAAAAGGAATCTGTAAACATCCCCTGCAAAGCACATCTCAAGGCCTACAGGTCCCTATTTCTCTCACGAAGAGAAGAGGTTAAGGCTTATCAAAGGCCAACAAATCTTTATATCAAATTTTGTATCAAACCAATTCAATAAGGTGAATTATTGTAAAAATGTTGCACAAAAAACAAAACTGAGCAACGGAATATGGCTTTTGTAGAAGCGTACATCTGTGGGTCATTAGGCAGCACGAAGAACAGATGTAGCTTTAATTGCATTTTCATCAAAATGACCAAACAGCTACCAAAAGAGAGAAGCTAAAATAACAGACAAACAACTGACTACGTAATAAGTGTAACTGAACTGGAACGCGAAAGATCAAAGGCGAGTCAGATGGTGCCCTTTGAAAGGGGATCTCCAGAGGTTAGTGTACCGGATTGTTTTTACTCCGCAATGTGGTGTCCCTCACAATGCCAGCACCCGGAACTTTCCTGGTGTTTCCTAGGGCCTTTCAAATAGCATTGAGCTTTCACTTTCATTTTTTTTCAAAACAGAGAAAACATTAATACTTGACTATAGAGTCAATTGAAGGATGACAAAGCAATATTTGGAGAGAGAAAGAATATAAGGGCCAGTTCTCACATAAGATATGCCCAACGTATTGTCTAACAGTTGTAGGAGGGAGAAATTGTGTTTTGTTCTTCTGTGCCGAAACACAGCGTCCTAAACATGCATTTTACAGAGAGGACAAACACAAACCCATTATCTATCAAAAGTCTTTCTATGTCCATGTTCATATTGATGCAATTCAAAGGTCAGTATTTGGGGTCATTTTATACAGAAACAAAATTGAAAGTAATGAAGCGGAACCTCCCAAGTTATAGATGAAACCGGAAGTGTCATATGCAAGCACGCCCTACCAAACACCTAGGAAGCTAGGAAATTCTGAAGTAAAAGAGGGAAAGTGGTACTTTGAATACTGAAGCTAATGAAACTACACCCTTCCCACTTGGTGATCCACGGATGGCTGAAGCGTTAGCACACACAGGCTGTGCTTCAAGGGTTCCCCATATGATTATATCGTGCATACTGACATTCTTCGACAAGTTAATTCATGAACGTGTCGCGAATGCCGGGGGGGGAAAAAACAGAGTCTTACGCGACCGCGTGCTTGCCGCAGGCCGTCCGTCCGTCTCTGGCCGCCGATCGACGTCGGCCACTGCCGGCGACACCGACGGCGACGGTCGCGAGGGCGACCAAGCGGCGCGGTTATAAAAAGACAACGGTGCGTCTGGACGTAATCGCATTAGAGGGGGGCACGGGGGGAGGGGCCGGCGCGCGTCGCGTCTGGGCCGAGGCGTGCCCCCGTCGAGCTGGCCCCAGCTGGCAGTCGGAGACGGGAACAGATCCGACCCCCCCTGCCGACCTTCCGACCCCCTTTTTTACGGGGATAAAATTAGAGCCGGTCAGTCAGCGCCCGAAAGCCGGGCCGGCCCGCCCGCCCGCGGTACATTCGATCGCCGCCGGGATTACGGGCAGTGCCCCCGAGCGTTCCGCGGGGCCTTGGACGGCCTCCAAAATCCCCGCCCCCCCCCCCCGGTAAAACTATCTCCGTCCTCGGGGTACGCGGGCCTTGCGAATTCTCCGCAGTCATGCGATGACAGAAACAATAACGGCAATTAGCGTCCCCTTTTCGTCGCGCGTTCTCTTTCGCGGCGGTGGTTTTGTGATGACGCGAAGTACAAACGCTACACTTCTGATTTTTTGAGGGACGGTCGAGGCCCGTTAAAGGTGTTTTACCCGTTCCTGCACTACACGATTTGCATCGGGTGAACGGTTCAAAAAAGGCCCGTCTTTACCGGGTGAGCTCCTTTGCGGGCTGCGTTTGCGAATAAACAATTTCCTCCCGCCGCGAAGCCAAGCCAAGGTTTCGCTTCATTTCGGCAGACGCGCAGCTTAAATAATTCAGCTACCCGTCTCCCGAAGAACACCTAATTCAGACAAACAAACAGCGTAGATGCTTTCCTGGCATCAAACGATGGCAAGCTAAAAAATTAATCCAATTATCCCAATGTCAGTTCATCCTGTCAGCCCATCCCACCCCCCCTCCCTCCTCCCAGCTCCTTGTGTTGGGCAAACTTGTTGAAAGATTAACAGTTTTCTGGCCTGATTAAGTCTATTTGTGAATTTAATGGAGAATCAACAGACTTGACAAAAAGTTGTTGGATTTCCTAGCCTAACAGAAAACAAGTACCTTCTCTGTAAGGCATGCATAATTCACTTTGGAGATGTGTGCTAACTTTAAACGCTAATGAAATATACATGCAGCCCGCTAATCTTGCGTTATTGGAGAAACAACTCAAGACGCCGCACTTTGAGGTGGAGGGGATTATAAATAAAGGCGGGACGCCACACGTCTGAAAGCACCGGGATTTGACCGAGCTGACAAAATCAAGTCCCGGCGATGTCAAACATACACATTCCTGCTGTGAAGACAGCCTGTTTGCCCGGGTATTAATTATACACACACCCCCCCCCCCTCCCCACGACTTTTTCAGTGCAAAGCATACAGGTGACAAACGACCCGACTACTCGCTCACAGTACGACCTGCCAAACAGAACACCAGCGCGACCGAAACGGAACGACCCAAAAAAGCTGTTACGTGAAGTTAGACGAGAGCATGTGCGAAGGAGTGCGGGCGTGGGGTCATGAGGCCGGGGGGGGGGCGGGTTTGGGAGTCGGAGGAATGAGCACGGGAGGCGGGCGCACTCGGGGGTTTACGTCAAAGCGCTCAAAACGACGCGCTCGACCCTGTCCCTTCAGAATTCAAGCGGGGCGTGCCCGCCTCTCCCGGCGCGGGGGGCGTGCGCGTACCAGACCAGCGCCCTGTGACGAGCGCCGCGGCCTCCCCCGCGACGGCTCGCTCCCCGCCAAAGCCCCGCGGATTAAACGCTCGGCGAAGGCCGACCGAGTCCCACGCCGCTAAGGCCGCTGTAATGAAAGAATAACAGCGCGCGGCGTTCCGCGGCTGCTAGCGGTGTCACGTGTTTTCCAGACAAAGCCGGAGCAGAGCGAACGCCACCCGGGCCCTGAACACTCTCTCTCGTTAATTTCAAATGTGGGAGGGTTCTTCGCGCGCTACCTAGTTTCCCGCTCCTCCCAGTCATTAACGAGGCGAGCGGGGCTGTCGTCAGATACGTGGAGGAGCGCTCCACTGTAAGCGGCCCTGTGCTAATAAAGAGCTTAAAAAGGGCCAGGTAGATACGGGGGGGGGGGGGGGGGGGGAGGAAGGGCTCGACTAGATCGCGCGCCGAAACGCTCGGGTCACGGCTGCAAGATCCCACCGTCCGATACCGCGGAAAACCGTAAGCTTTTTTTTTTTAGCATACGATAGCTCCATAAAAGGATTTAATAAGGCCCTTTTCTCTGCGCTGCGCTGGCCCGGAGGTCTCCTCGCTAGATGTTAACACGGCGTGTTCTCGGACGCTTAGCTTTTTTTTTTTCACTCTTCTTTTAAGAAGGGCAATTAATACGGAAATGTGGTGCCGTGCGTGTGCCTCCGCCGCTGCGGTTTTGCGCCACGAACGCCGCGCGCTATCGGGGGGGCGATGAATCGGTTCGCTAACGAGAAACGGCCTCGGCTCAGCGGCGGAGATAAACATCGGCCGATAAAAGGGACGTGAGCAAATACGGCCTTTAATTATTGTAACGTTTCCGGTAAAGAAAATCCCCGATAAGACAAATATTGCGCCCGGGGGGGCTCTCCGGGTGCTCGAAGCCGCTCTCGGTAAAGCGCGCGGTTTTTAATCACGTCTCTAAAAGCGCATAACGAGGCCCACCGCTCAGCCCGAGTAATCTAACGGCGCCGCCGTCTAATTAAAAGCGCTCAGAGTCCTCCCTCGCGGCGCGATCTGTTTCCAACGGGCGAGCCGAGCGCCGCGAGGGCTTCGGGCTTCGGGCTCCGCTCCGCGTCTCCCGCCCGCCGTAGCGTTTCGAGCCGACGGGGTGACGCCGCGGCCTTCCCGACCCGCGGGTCGCCCGGTAACGAGGCCCGGGTTGCCTGACGTGCACTTTAAAGGTCGCGTTGTGTCGTTTGTCAAAAATTCCGCGAAAAGCGGCACCGCTCAACTTTCAATGCAATGATTCGCATACTGATACTGATTTGTTTTCCTGTATTCGAATGTAATAAAAAAAAAGGTGGAAGGATAAAAAAAAATACAGGGGTGTAGTGAGGTAAATGATGCCGCGTGATATTAGTACGCCTGCAATAACTGTCTTCACCAGGTTAGAATGTGCCTCCAGGAACCGCTGGGCCTGACCAGGAGAAAAATGGCTTCGTAGTCGCTCACCGTGGCTAATAGAAGAGGCCGAATCTGAACAACGGACGTAGGTGCCGACGCTTCACGTCCTCCAGTTTCCTCCACGGCTGCTGAAATTTCCCAGCAGGTTCCGCAACCAGTGACCCGAACTCTGAACGAACGAGCGTTCCCCTCGGGACAGGAAGTAGCTTCGCTCAAACGACAACGAAGGACAGTATCTGGGGCAAGAGATCTTGTTTTTGACCAAGGTCAGGAAAAGGAACAGCGTTTACCGGCTGATCCAGTCCTCGGCAGGTTTTTCCAGAGAGACCGACGCACCTGTGAGAGTGCTGGGAAGGATGGAGCACTAGGCGACGCCGATGGAAAAAACTGGTGAAGTCTGCGGACGGAAAATGCCGCTTGTCGACTTCAGCATGAGACTAAAGAAGTCCTCAGGAGGAGGGGAGGGGAGGGGGGAGGAGAGAGAAGCCGTGATGAGCTCCACCAAGGGGACAGCCCAGTGCAGGTGGCCGGCAGGTGGTCCTTCACTAAATGGGGGGGCCGTGCGGCTCTATTTGCCGGCGAAGAGCGCCGGGCTAGAACCGAGCGCTAAAGCGACGCTGGATACCGAGCGTTAGCTGGGAGGGCTCGGCGATCCAAGGAGGGAGGAGGCACTTCAACGGCAGAGACTTCCCCGGCGTCAGTCTGGCGAAGTGGTGGGGGGAGGGGGCGAGGGGGGGAGCCTTGTTCAAGGACAGGCGTGGCCAGCGGGGCGGGACAGGGGTCGCTTCGAAGGACTCACCTCGGATCCCGTATCGATTTCTGGAACGGCGCGTCCGGGGAGCCGCCCCCGCGGCGACGCGCCTCGCCGCTCTCCGCCCGATCGGGTTTCCCCGCCCAGACGCGCGGCTCGGAACTTTCCGGACAAGGGAGGCCCGGTCAGGTCGGGGAAAGAGTTGAAAGCGAGATGGGATTTTTGACTAAAGTGCAACGTGGGGGAATTTACGGTCGGGGCTGGCCAGAGTGGGAATTAGGTCATTCGCTGCAGTCTGGTCACGCAGGTCGATGGAGCTTTTGATTGGCCAGGGAGCCTGTCTGTCACATTTGAGGCCTATCAAAGAACTCGCATGGTACACTCCCACGCAAAAAACTGCAGTCTCTTACCTCCATAGATTTATTACACGTTTGGCTCTGAGCATTAGGACATAGTGAACCGCATTCTGCCTTTATGACACATTGATATTTCTTAATATGAAAGCGAAGGAGCTTGATCGAGTCTTGTATTATGTCAGCAAACGGATCTGTCAATACTAGGCTTGATTCCCTCTGAAATTCAGTCCAGGCAAACAGTCTTAACATTTGATATGCTTGGCACACTCAAATACCACATCGCCTTTTTAATGGAGAGAGAGGGCCATGGAATTTGCAAAGGGCCCACCTTACCTGACCCCCTCCTCCTCCTCCCTTAACCCCCTGTATACATGAGATCTTCCCTTCCGTGCATGAATTTTCCTGAACGCATTCAGGAAAAACCACCTTCAAACATCACTGCAAGGAGAAGGACGGAAGGGAATAGTTTGTTTCGTGAAAATGGGGTAAGAAACAATTAAAAATCAAGAACAAGCATGTGCTGTTCACACTCACGCACAGGCAAACTCACACGCAAGCATGCACACACATAGATACACACACACACACACACACAAAAAATTCTTAATTTACACCTGGCTCACACCTGCTAATTTGCAAATAGCAATCTCATAAATCAGTCAGAATCGCCGCGGCTCGACTAGTTTTTACAGCGCGGTTTCGTCAGTGTAATGTCTCAGGAATATCGTGTTCTTGCCCCGAGGCGGCTGCGAACGTGTGGGTTTGTGAGTCGCCCCTGGGCGCGGCTCTAGCCCCTGTGACGAGCAGTCATCTTGATTCTCCAGCTGGAGGAGCCGTGACCTCACCGCTTTGCTATGGAGCTGTGCCCTCTCCCCATTCTGAGATGCCCCAAAACCCGGGGGGGGGGGGGGTAGTGATTTCCAAGGTAAGAGTGGCTCTTACCCTCCCTGATGCCAGATACCCACTCTCTAGAGGGGAGAAGCGGAACATTTTTAAGAGAGGCGAGAGTAGGCATGTGACCTGTCCTCAGAGTGGTCTGGGTGTCCCACCCAACGGCCATGTCGTTTAGTCTAAGAGGCACAGGCAGTTCCCAGTGAGCAAAAGCCGGAATCTAGGCATCTAGAGGGGCGGGAATCTACGGTGAGAGATGCTTTGACATAAGCGGACTGTGCTAACACCAACATAGCTCAGGTTTCACCCGGATATAGCCTGGCGACATCCTAGTTGGCTAGAAAACTTTCACTTTCCAGCCAAATGTAGGCGGGCTTTCATCTGAACGCTTTGCGTTTCACCATAAAAACGTTCACTGGGATTCTTCACTTTTCTGCTGTGGTTTTCAAAAGGCAACTCAGGCCTGCAACTGAGGAGATGGACACCAAGGCACACAGGGTAAAGCCAAAAGCTTAGCGGCGGCTACGATGCTGCACAACATTCATTCACCCAGAATAACTGCCTTCACTGGGTTTCAGCCTGTTTTTGGGAGACACCGGGTTCGACCTGGAGGAAGCAGCCCACACGGTGACCGATCGGGGCGACTCGAAGGCCTCGCGGGTCGTCGTCCTCACCCCCCGCGCCCCCGCTAGCTGCATCGGCGCGGGGCGGAGCCGTCTGCCGTCCAGGACGACCGACTCGCTTAAAAAAAAAAAATATAAAAAAAAAAAACCCTTCTCACGCCAGCTCCGCATCTCCAGACGGCGTGTTCCCGGCGCGGCGGGATGACTGATGTTCGGACACGCGGCCCCGGCAGGCGAAAACGCGCCGCCGCAATTAGTCTAATGCCGGAATACACCGCCGCGACAAATGCCGCTGCCAGCCCCCGGGGTTCTCATTGCCTCGGCATCCGTGCCACTTTATGATCACCTGTCGCTGCCAACAACCGCCCGCGTCTGTTTTACGCGTCTGTCGGGGGGGGACGCCGGCGCGACCGGGGCCCCGCGCGGCGGAGGAGGAGGCGGCGGCGGCGGCTTTTCGCCCCGCGAGCGGGGAACCCAGACGCCAAAGGTCACCCTCCGGTCATCTGTCCGCACGTCCGAATCCGCGAGAAAGCCGAGACGGTCCCGTTCCGAGACGAGGATTTTTTTTTCGCGCGTCACCGTCGGCGATGTCAAATCAGCTTCGGGGAAATATCTGCCGGTTTATTTTTACCGTTCTGAATCGCCGCGGCGAAATGACGCGCGGTGCCGCCTTCTGTCGCTCGCTCCAAGGGGCTGGCGCGTTTATAATCTGACATTATGTTTCTGTTACATAATCTGGAAAATAAACTTAACTTCTATGCACAAAATAAAACTGTTTATTGTCAGGACTGTTTTTTTTCCAGTTCTCTCATATAATTGCATTAGCTCCGGAGAAAAGTTCCAATTTTTGCTCAGATTATTGAGTTACTATTGTTCAGTCATGTTTTTCGTGATTGCGTCTTTGATTTCTCCAAATTGAGTTGGATTGGACCTATATTGTGTTATGACTGCACCCAGGGTGGCCTAACAGAGTGCTTGTGCAGTGTGAGTTCATGAACCCCAAAATGGGTGGAGCTGTAAGGTTCTTTCGGCAACGAACAGATGAAAAACCAATCAGTGTTTTTCTATAGAGGGCAAAGCGTTTTCATTGGTTCGTACGAGTCAGTGACTGAAGACAGCCCACAGTAGCTCTACCCGTTAAGAGGTTCACAAAGTCTTACACTTCACAAATTGACTCCACTTGTTCAGTTTACTCACGATCAAAGACCTCAGACTTAAATCGTGGAGGGCCACTGTGTCTGCTGGTGTGTGATGTGTCCCTGCGCATAAAAGCTTAATTTAAGTCACTGATTGGCTAAAGAGCCTGCCCGCCTTGTTTCCGAGGCTTTTAAATTGCCCGCTGACTGAAAGGAAATCACAAAAACCAGCAGAGACCGCGGCACTCCAGGACTGGGAGTTTGAGGCTCCTGCTGCAAATCGAATGCAGACTTCAGATCGCCTTCCATCCGTCACATGCAGCAAAAGCCCGCTTATTTACAAAAGACGGGGACGCGGACGTCCGCCAACTCCGGGGCAACGTAACGGGGGCTTCCTGTCGCGTCCGTGTGACAGCAGCCGTCGGACTGTCTGGCGGCGGGCCCTACGTACTTGAGGAGACGGTTCTCTCTTGCAGCAGCAGCCCAACATGGTACGCTTGGGGAAGGGGGGGGGGGGGGGTGAAGTCTGAGCACAGCAGCTGATGTATCACTGCGGATGCTCGACACAGCTGTTTTGGGGGGTGCCGGGGGTGGGCTGGGCTTAACTTGTCCCACACCTGCGCCTGCCGACCCCCAACGCAGAACGCAGATCATTTTGGGCAGGGGAGGAGGGAAGGGGGGGGGGGGGGGGTTCCTCATTACACCAAACTCACTTCAATGAAAAATGAACCGTGTCAGGAAACCAGGGGGCTTAACACCAGGGTCTCTGCTTATTCCTCACCACCTCCGGGCTGACAGGACATCCATTTTGTAACAGCGAGTCATTTGCGTTCCGTCTATGAATCGCTACTCATAACGAAGGCGTCCGGGTGACGTTTAGCCAGGCCCTCGCCACCTGAACGTACAAAAGACGGCGACCTTTTAACCCAGATTAGTGCAACATACCGTCCAGCACACGCCACGCAGGCAACAACAATGACCGAAGCAGATGTTTCAGGGTTTTCCTAAACAAGCCACTTGAGTTCTGTAGCAATGCTAATTACAATAATTTCCACTAATCTAGTGATGATAAGAGAGTCATTACTTCATAAGACATTTATCACCCAGGAATCGGTGACCTACTTTGAAGCACAAGTTCATAATATACATTTTCCCATCTTGCATCTGTACTGAAGTTCTTCGTTCAAAGCATAATTAGCAACTGCAGGTTAACCGTAACACAGTTCCACAGAACCTACAAACGAGGGTCTGTCGTCATGACGTTCTGTAACTTTTCTTACTGCACGCCTGAACAGGAACGCTGATGATCTGGGAGCCGCACAGATTCTGTCGCAAGCAATATTAGGGCACCGTTCACTTGAACCACAGGCAAATCTCATCTTCTGAGCAAGCAATGCTTTCATTAAGGCTTGTGCTCTGTCATGCATCACACGAACAGACACACACACACACACAGACACACATACACAAACACAGACACGCACACACATAGACACACACATACGAGCACACGCACGCATACACTCACACGCACACACACATTGACACACACAAACACACACAGACACACAGATGATACCTCAGCTTATGACAGTAGGGGAAGAGGTAAGGTCCTGCCACCTGCCTGCCTTAACCAAATTTAAGTAAAGTAAATGAAGTCAGACAGCTAGGGGACCGCCCGCGTGGCTGTCGGCCTCTCACAAGAGCCACATGGGAGGACTGCTGGGGGGTGTGTGTGTGGGGAGGGGGGGGGGGGTGTGGGGGTTGACAGGGCTAGGAGAGGCATTCTGCGTGGTGACAGCCCCTGCGCACCCCCCACCCCACACCCCACCCCCCCACCCCCTCAGGTCTGACCCTCCATAATTCCTTCACAACGCGGACGCTGACAGGAGCAGCTGCACTTCCTAAGCGAGATGGATGAAATTTTCATAACTGTTTCCCTGAAGTTAAATTTCACCTTCAGGATAATTTATGACCCGCTCTGAAGCCTTGAAGAGACAATATGCTTGCCATAAAATTAACTGTAACAGTCTTGTAGGTTATAATTAACAATGGCGAAGGGGGTAGAGACAACTGGATAGGAACACATGGCATAATTGATGGCGATGTGGGGTAAATTAAGGGGAGCTAACAATATCATTACCACGCACGTCACTTTGGTAAAGTCAAGGCTCCTGAGTGCTAATTACAGGTAAACCCCCCCCCCACCCGCCCCTACCCTCAGCATTCACCCCCCCTACCCCTCCCACCCCACCACCAACACCAGCGCGATGAAGCCCTTACGGCTCGGGGCTGCCACAGAAAAGAGAGAGAGACAGCAAAAAAGACTTCATCTTCCCTGAAGGCCTCCTGTACACCTGGACTAACAGAGCCAGAGAGAGTCTGTCAGCTGATGCACGAAAGAGAAGAAGGGAACCAGGAAGGAACAGACTGAGGAAATGGCAAGGCGGAGAAGGGGGGTGGGGTGAGGGCATCACCCTCCTTTAAATGCTGTTTTTTCCCCTTTTTCCTTTACACAGGTTCACTGCTATTAGTTCCCCAATACTAATTTTTTAAATTATATATATATATATATATATATATATATATATAGTATACTACTATGCTTACTTCCCCTCCCTTGGCAGCCCATGAGAGTAGGCAGTTGAAGCGAGTGCACATCAGTCTTTTTTCCAGGATACACAAACTGTCTGCACACGAGAAGACCTAACGGGTTGACAGCACAGATTTCATCCTTATCTTAAGACACTGGTTCCCAATCCTGTTCCTGAAGATCGACTGCCCTGTAGGTTTTCATTTCAACCCTAATTTGGCACACCTGATTCTCCTAATTAGCAGAACAACAAGATGTCGAATGAGGTGTGCTTGGTTAGGGTGAGAGTGAAAATATGGAGGCCGGTAGATCTCCAGGAACAGGGTTGGGAACCACTGACTTAATGCATTTGCACAAAAGGTATTATGGGATACACGCCAGGGTACAACAGGCTCTAATAAGCCACCGAGGCCAACGTGCTATGAAAGTCAGTTTCTCAGGTAGAACTTTGATGAGAAGAACCCATCAATGGGCCTTCTCTACACCTCCCATGGACTACAATGCACCGCCTCACACCTTCCCAAGTTCCTTTCCTGTCATCCTGTCCCTCAGCTCTTTTTGTTTTAGCATTACACCAGAGAGATATTACTGGGTGCTCTGACTCCAAGTGAAGTGGCTGTTAGCCAAGCCTTTCAGGTTTGCCTCCAGCTTTCTGAAATGGCGTTTCCGCATTAAAAGGCTGTGTTTAACGCCACAGAGTCTCGGCGACAAGCGGCACCTAACGTCTGCGGAACGATAATAGCGTCCTTCCCCCCCCGTGCGCGCCATTACAACAGCCGGCTATTACCGTGAAAAACACCGTTCTGAAATTGCTGTTTTCATTAAGTTATACGAGCGATTAAACTGAGCCTGAAAGCTCACTGGAGCCTTGCCTTCTTAACTGTGGGTTGCCTAAACAGAACCGGGAATGGGGGGAGGAATATTCCGTTACCTAAAAGTTTACTTTGTTTTGCCACAAAACCACAAGAACCAAGTCCAACCTGAGTGTCACTTATCTCAAAGGAAATATAGTGACAGTCCAGAAAATTTGTTTCAGCCTGTTGGCAGCTGTACTGCTCGCGTACACGTTTATAGAAAAATGCCACCACCTGCCACCCAATCATAGTGCAATCTACTAAAAAAAATCGAAAGGCCGGCTTTCTCTTGCGCCTAAGGGGAGAGCAAGCGAAAGCTCATATTTAAAGCAAGACTGACTGTGTCATAAATAGGTGGGATATTTGAGTCATTCTTGATCAAATCTTAACAGCCTGTCCGTCAGGAATGCTTGCTCACCTGCACTCAAAATCTGATTTGATTTACTTGCACAAAAGTAAGAACATTTGGGAAAAAAAACAGAAATACTAAAAAAGAACAAGAGCAGAAGTAGAGAAAATACACAGAAATGGCCTCTGTGGGAATCTCAACTACTTGCAGTAAAAACAATATACGAGTATATGTACATTATAACATTAACCACAGAAATGAAAAATATGTTTAAAAAAAAAAACAAAGCTTTAGTTTTGACATAAATGAATAATCACCAAAAATTAAGTCACAAAACCGAATAAACAGCTTTGACAAAAAACTAATAAACCAATTTAATTATAATAAATTATTTTTAAAACTATTTATACATGTACAGCTTTACGGCAACATTTACCACTATGCAACATCCATCACTTAGCCTGAATACAGCTAGGGCACTGATAGCTCAAAGTTAGCTCACTGATAGTTAAAGTTAGTAATGCATCCTAAACTTTGAGCTGCAATTAAAGGTAAAATTCCTTTACAGTTTGGTGAGTGGAACATAACTGTTGAAATTTGCATTTTTTCAAATAAAAATATTTACATTATTTTGAAGTCAAAATTAAGGATAAATGTTGACTGATTCCAAGCCGGTCTTAACAACCGACTTGATGTTAATTACGCCATACCACAGCAACCTTTTTTTTCGTTTTTTTTCGTGAAGCCGCGGCAGCGAAGACATCCAGGAGATGCCTTCGCCGTGACGGAGCCCGATCTCCGCGGTGCAGGTGTGCGCCCGCGAGCGTGATGACCCCGGGTAAAAAAGCGCGTTTCGCGGCCGACGCCGACAGTAACCATTTAACGTCATTACCCCCGCCCGCCCCTGACTGACAGCTGCAGAATGCGCGGCAATAACCACGGGGAGCAGACTGACGAGCCTGTCCCCTCCGGTGACGGCAACGCCGCCGATCGATGTTCTACGCCGTCCGCCTTCTGTAGCACCCGGCTGGGGAAAATGCCTCAGCTAATTACACAAACAAACAAACGCGCGCGGTTCAGTCGTTAGCGCTGACGCGTCTAGGTGCGCCCTCTCTCCGCGTCCCCAGAGTTCTCTCGTCCAGCCCTACAGCCTGAGGTGGAAGACACGCCAACTTTGGCTCGAGTCGAATGCTTGTCCTCAAAACTTGGTGTCAGCATTATTTCTTGGTTAGTGGACTGATGAACACGGCATCATTAACGAGGAAAAAAAATATTTAAAAAAAACAAGTTTTTAAGCGAGCCACAGTTGACAAAAGACGTCAAGGTAGTTGGCTTGATGTCATAAGAAAATAAATTTGTGTCCACTTGCCCGTTGGGGCGCATCCTAGACCGCAGACAGGTAAACGCGCAGGGGATCGTAGGGAACGGTGTCTCTCGGCTTGACAGCAAGGTGGCAAAAGCCAGGGGGCTCGCTGGCAGAAGCCAAACTGGCTCCGTCTTCTATGCCACAGCCTGAATGGTGGCAGACATGTGCTTGTCTTACTTTGCTATGGGCGGATGTATACAATCTTTCAAATTCCCAGCTGGGACCGGGGAACCCATTGTTCTGCCCTTCGTCTTTCTTTAAGGCGGGGGGGCGTCGCCACGGACATGGTGACAGCATGAAAGGGGTTCCCCTTGTCTCAGCAAGTTGGCGACTGGTGGCCGACAGACATTAGTGTTCAATCGAGCTCCAGCACAACTGTTGCCCTGGTCCTCCTCCCTCTGTACTATAATGCACCCCCCCCCCCCCCAACCCGGATTTTCATCCCGAGGAGACCAGCCAGGTGAGCAGGGACATGGTGACAGGACAGAGAAGAAATGCGGCAGCTCTTGAATGAGATGGGGGTCAAAGGTCATATCGGCAGCTGAGCGATGAGTTCAGCTGTAGGGCTTCACTGTGGGACTTCGCCCAACACAGTGTGCGAGAGCCAGAAAAGAGAGCAGGGGCTCAATAATCTCTCTCCCGCAAACACACACACTCCTCGCACAATCAAGCACACGCATACACACAACACTCCATACATACAAACACGCTAACACACAAACACAGAAGACACACAGATACACATATAGACAAATAACAAACAAAAACATACGCGCACACACACACACAAACACACACACTAGAGCACAAATTCACACGCGTGGAAATGCAAACAGGCACATATGCGTGCGACACGCAAATGCTTACGCACACATACGCAGTCGCTCCAAACCAAGCAGAAAAGCACACATTCGTTCACGCAAGCAAAAAAAATAAAAAGAAAAACGAAACGAACAAACACAGTCGCGCAAAAAGCACACACACACACACGTAGCAGCACTCCCCCCAAGCGTAACAGTAAAAATCTGCAACCGCATCTGGTGGCTGGAAAGCTGCGGGAATGCAAAAGCAAACCGTCATCTAGCTGGGGGGGGGGGGGGGGGGGGGGGACCTTGTGTAGCCTTTTCTTTTTTTTTTTGTTTCATTGGAAAATGAACTCCTCTGCCACTGGAACACATCCCTACTTGATTTACGGAGTCCGACCGCTTCCCCTTTCGAAGGGGCCAACGGCCGCCCAGCCGTCACCCCCCGTGAAAGGACGCGGTGGGCGGGTCCAGGCCTCCACTCCAGCCCGCCTCCAAACCCTGTAAACTATTAATGGCCCCCAACAACGCTGTGCCCCATTCTGACTGCCCAGGCTTTTTTTTTACTGAGGGAGCAGAAAGAGAGGAAAAAGAAAGAAAGAAAGAAAGAGAAAGGAAGGGCTGCAAAGAGGGGCAGATGGGCGGCTTCACAGTCCATTTGTTAAACCCAATGCGCTGGGCCCCCCCCCCCCCCACCCCTCCCCTCCCCTCCCCTCCCCGCCGCCCCCCACACCCTAAAGCCCCATGTAATTTGGTCATAATTTTCATTATCATATAATGACCTTACAAAGCCTACAGCAGTTTGCGCGGTCAGTACAAAACCGGCAGCTGCTCCCTTTAGTTCTCGCTCCCCGCCGGCGGTAACACGCGTGTTTTATTGGCCCGAGGCCTGACCTCTGCGTTTCGCCGGTCAGAGCGGGGTCACTTTCGTGGGTTGGGGGGGGGGGGGGGGGGGAGGTTTTTTGGGGACGTCGTGCGGGGGGGGCGGTAAGTGGATTTTCTGGAAGGTCTCAGGAATTTGTCCGTCAGGTGCCGTCGCCTTAGTCCGCTGGCAAAGCC
Source organism: Anguilla anguilla (assembly GCF_013347855.1). NCBI lineage: Eukaryota > Metazoa > Chordata > Actinopteri > Anguilliformes > Anguillidae > Anguilla > Anguilla anguilla. The sequence goes on along the minus strand of NC_049205.1, from coordinate 34,293,665 downwards.
GATCGCTCGGCAAGGGTCATGTTTAGACACCTCTGAGGGCCCCTCCCCCACACAAAAAAAACCCCGCCCAGGAACATCTAACCACAATGTGCCTTGCCCTAACATGACAAATGAAAATTTTTCATTACTTTTTCATTTCAGTAATAAAGTTAATGCCCACCTCGGGCTGTCACAGAAGTAACCGAGTGCTGACAGGGAGGCAAAGGTGCTTGATTGTCTTTCTCTGTAACAGAAAGCTGTCAAAAGGCATTGCGAGCAGCTACAGAACAGGTCAAAGGCGCTCTCCTGGAGTTGCTTTGTCTGGCTGCCGTTCTCTTTGTGCTTGTCGTTTCTGACCCTTCACTGCATAAGGGAAACAAACTAACTAAGGCAACTCCGAGGAAAAGAACTGCACTGAACCTAATTTTCACAGCGGTTCATATCTAACCTCTTCAGAGCTTTAAACACAGGAAAAAAAACTCGCATTGGCTCAGTATTGTCCCCAGAAGCAAAGGACGCACTCCGGTTGTGTCTCGGCCCCCCTCCAAGTCCCCTAGCTGTGGTTTGTATTAAAGAATATATAAAAGCGAATTTCGACCCAAAGGAGGTCGTCCGTTCCCTGCAGGGCTGTGGAGGAACCTAGCGTCTCAGCGAATTTGTTCGGTTCGCTGCTTCTAGAGCGCTGTGTCGCTTTATATTCCGGAGCCCCCAACGATGCCACACCGGGAGAGACTCGAGATTTACCCCGGGTTACAATGGCTCAAAAAGGCCATGTATCTAAAACTTAGCGACTTATCAGAGGTAATGCTCTGTTGTGATACCGGGGGGAAAACTTTTTTTCAAATGACCATAACTGAGCAAGGGCGAGAATGTGAGGGGCTTCCTGTGGTAACGTGGTGCGAGACGGTCAGCGGTAGGTCACGGTGAAGGTCTACAGGTCGTATTTATTTTATGTTTCTCTTGAATGGACTGTGGCTTATCAACATTTCGAGAACACTCAGACAAACAAAAAACGTTTACGTCTATGCTGCAGAGAGCAATGCTTCAGTTCAGATCTGAGAAAACATCGGGTGACTAAAGTGAATCCCTTTCCACTATGTTTTAATTTCCAAACCGCTTGGGATCACCAAATGAAATGTCCTAGACGCACAAATCGACGGATAAACACGCTGATGCACCGTGCATGCCAGAGAAATGATAAAAATACTGAATCCAGAACTTAGTTTTGGAGCCTACGGTAATTGGGATCTGAAATTACGAAGAGATTCTGTAGGTGCATGCCTTCAACCCTACCCTGCAGGCCTCTGACTCAGTCTGCCACAGTGCCTTAGGTTTTATCAGTTACGCCTTTTATCACTTGCTTTTCTTTTTTGTTTTCAGACCTTGTCAAGGATGTTATCTATTTGTATACAGGATTGGTATTTTGGCTCCTGGCTTTCGTTTTTCATTGTTAGCTTTCGTTAGCGCCTTCGTGGTGTTTGTGTTGCGTATACACACGCTGGTCTGGGAATACTGTTAGCCGGGTCCGGAAAAACAGCTCATAAATCAGGTGAATGCGCCCATTCTCTGATATTTTAACTAGCTCGGGAAACGAGCATGTGCTATATTAATGTAATGTAATGTGATGCAACGTAAAACTCCTCTCTTGCCAGTCGTCCGTACAAGAGGGCCTGACCTCATGGAGCGAATGGCAAATCTGTATTTATAAAACCGTTAACATTACAGGAAAACTATTTTTTAAATAATTTCTTTAAAAAATAAAAACTCTGCTAATTGTGTGCAAGGTCCTTGACATGAGGCCAAATACAAATTCATAATACATTGTTTAACAGTATACAGAAATGCAAATTTGAAGATAACTTAATACTGTAAAAGGGCATGTGTTCTTGTTGGTCTTTTCTTGTGTTTCTTAAAAGTTCCCCCGTCAACAGACATCTCACAGACAACCCCCCTTCTCCCCCACCCACCCCCCGGCTTTTTAAGCACTACGCAATCCGCTCCAGCAGTCCTGGAGAGTCACTGCAGTTCAAATGCATTATCTATGCGTGTTCCCACTCTTATCTCTATTCTCCTCCAGATGAAAGAGAAACAGTAAGAGTAAACGCTGACTGATCTCTTCCTGTACTGGACACCGTCGGCAGGCTTCCAGGATCTGGGGGTGGTGGGGGTGGAGAGGGGCAGGGGCCGACTTTGCAGCTTTCAGCACCTGGTCTGTCAAAGCCCCGCCCAGCCCCACCCCGGGTGTTGTGAGGACGGTCGAGACGGGGGCGTTCGAGGGGCTGCCGAATGGGGGAAACGTAAAACTGAGAAATAAGGTGGATGGAGGGCATGGGGGGGGGCAGAAGGGGGGATCTGATGTAATGCTCTGGGGTCATTCTCATCAAGAGAAAACCCGTGAGCATAACGATCATTTCAGGCAGCTCTGGCTTCGGCCGCGGCCTGGACGTCGTCCGCCGTTCCAACAGCACCGGACATCGATTAAGCCGTCCACACCTCGCAGAGTTCAAACTCGTTTGGGGTAAAAAGTGCCCGGGTAAGGGACCGAGTCACACTTTTTACCCAGCTGGAACAGGCCCGCATCAGGGACAGCGGAAAGGAGCCGAGAGGCGGACCGATGAGGTGGATGGGAGGGGGGAGGGTCACTCAAAAAAAAGCGCCGTCTTGGCTTATCCATGAGACCGAGGAGTGTTAACCGTTAACTGTCACTGGCATTGGGTGTCCTTCCCCTACAAGCGGAAGCGGCTAAGAGAGATATGGGGACAAACCTGTCCAGTGATGGTTGACAGGCGCGATGCAGCAGCGGCGCTCGTTACCGCCACGCTTCAGGAAGTGAAGCGCTGCCCTTTTCGCTTCTTCCATTTTGACATTCCGCATGTCCGTTTAGCTCCTCCTCCAATCAAATTTAAAGTACCAAGCTTGATGGCCCTTGACCTCTTTCAAATTGAGTACTACAAGTCAAATAAATAAGAAAATACTAAAGCGAGTAAAGAAAAGGTGAACCTAAAACTCAGAGCAGAACCTAAACTCAGCCGGATCCGTGTTGCAGAGGTTGCGTCTGATATGGGTGGTTTGTGGGTGTGGTGGAAGGGGGCGGGCCCACCTGTCCCTCCAGGTCTGTCTCTGCTCCTGTCGATCAGTGAGGGCGGTGAGGAGGGTCTCTGCCACCTCTCGCCTCCTGTCCTCCGCACTCCCCTCGTCCTCCGCCGCCGCCAGGGCCAGCTGCGTCTGCAACACAGAGAGGCGCCATGAGGTCACACCCTGTCCGAGAACATCGCCCCGGCAGAGCGTGCACGCTTGACCCCGCCCCAACACCGCCTGGCCTACGCTCCTACAACGGGACCTTCAACGACCCAGAGCGTCGGGACCTTGAGTTTACACAACAGAAGAGTTTCTGTTTGCGCTGAGCAGTTGAGTTTGGATTGTGGTATTAAGTTACACGCTGAAGTGCTTGTGTTTTGCTTGTCTTGGATTTTGGTATTTCCACTCCCACTGGAAAAAAAGGTGTTTTGATTTGCGTGACTGAGCACACGATGACTGGACTTAAACTACCATTCCGTACAGTGTGAGAGCTGTGAATCACACTGGCAAGACCCAACACTTAAAGCCAAACAGTCACTGTGTTTCTGCCACATACATGAATGAAACTAGTATGAAAGAGGATGGTAAAGGTACTGTAGATTTGATGAAGCTGCCAGGTCAAGAACACGTCATCGTTATTAATGTGAGAGCCAAAGGCCATTCAAAACTGAATTCAGTGAATGGCTGTATGCCGAAAGAATCTACAAAATATATAAGTTTATGATAAGGTTTCATCATAAGAGGGTGGCACTTGGCTCAATCAGATGCTAGATTGCGAATAACATTGAACATGTGAGTCAAAAAATAAAATGCAAATATGGTCGAGAGGTAAGAGCATTTATGCATGTAACCCAAATGCCTGCCTTGCTTAGATGTGACACAGGCACAAACACTAATTCTAATAGCCCTTTGAGTTCCTTAGCTGAAATTTGGCATCACAAATGAAACACACTGCTGTCACTCCCACACAAATCCCACCATCCTGGGAAACACCCTCTCTGTTACCCGCATGATGGATCTGTTACTCTGACTGACTCTGGCGCCTTATTAAGAAGAGTCTCTCTCCGGCACGTCAACGAGCGAATCACTTCCATTTCCGTCCATTACATTCAACCCCCCCCCCCCGAAGCTTCTTAATTCACCGAAACACATGAATCTCTTATCTGCTTCCTGACTACCCAGCTGTGCATTTCACGTTGGCATGTGAAGGCGCATTCAGGCAAGCCCTTTTCCGAAAGCGCGCTGCGCAATTGGGACCGCTCTATCGAGACTGCTGCCGGCCAGTCTCCGCACCCCTTGCATGTCCCACCGAGAGAAGGGGCGCGTCGAAACATTCCAAGATGTGCGTTCATCTGGTTTGACCAAGCATGATCAGACAATGAGCTGGCTGGAGACGCGCTTTCCCTCGCAACCAGTGGACACTGGTAGCCTAATACACTGTTCCTACACTGATTTTTTCATCCATTAGATTTATTTTTACTGAACCATTAGTCAAGACAAAGCTCGCCTGTTCCACTTGGCTGTAACCCAACATTACCGAAAGATGAGTAGCTCAACAGTTCACCTGTCCACTAGTGTTTACCCAGCAGGCGTCATTGTCAAGGGTTCTTCAGCGAGGGGGGACAGAACCCTGTATGACTATTGTTGCTGTTAGGAAAAAGGCGTTGAAGGACGGGTGCTTGAAACAAACAAAGAAAAGGCCCTAATAGTGTCTTGAACTCTGCTCACCTTGTACGTAAGACTTGGAAACACGATGGGAGAGAGACATCCTGTCTGCGCCTATTTCAGGGCGGGTCCCGTCTGTTTTCTGTGCTGCGTTTTCAGAGCGGTGCTGAATGAGGCCTTCGCGTTTAAACCTTTGATGATCCTAGACCTTCTAGGCCCTTCCCCCAGTACGTCCACTGCTGACCTCGCCTGCTTCATCTCGGAAGCCCCCCCCCGCACTCCTCTTAACGCTACCCTTTCGGGGACCGCTGTGTTTACGGATCGATGACGCGCGCTGTCCTCGGGTGAGCCGAACCTGGCACGCCATGTCCCCGTGACCCCGGCCACGGGGTCAGGGCAAGAGGTAAGGCGACAGATAGGCGCCGTGCACAGGCCCGTGTCACCGTGTATTTTCACTGGGGAACGTGCCCGCCTCTTCTCCCACCAAACCAGGGATCGCCAGCTCAAATCCCGGGGAGAGCCACTGCGTCTGCCGGTTTTGACGTGGTTCCACACTTTAGCGGTTCATTTAAGTCGATGATTAGCTTAAAAGTCTGCACACCTTTCCAAAGCCTAAAATGGCCGCTGATTGAAAGACAAAAACAAAAACCAGCAGAGACCGCGGGCCTCCAGGCAGGGGCGCCGTATGAGGAGGTAAAGTTAGGATGATTCCAAGGGCCCTGACTGACAGGGGCCGTCAAAAAATTGTGCCGTAATTGCACAGGAGTGGTGTGACCTGAGGTGGTGGGAGCCAACGTAAGATCTTTTCATGTGGCCCACAATCCCAGGCTGCGTTCCTGCCTCCAGGACTAAAGTTTGAGGCCTCTGCGCTAAAAGGGTAATAGTTATAGAGGGTAAAAAAAAACACAAACAGGCCTCGGTAGGACGCATCATCAGCCACCGGTGCTGAAAGCACCTCCCTGCTCAAACAAATCAGGCCCTTGTTCCAGACTCTGGTGACCCAAGGAATTTCACTGGCGCCCTGCCCTTTGCTCAACATGTCTCCAATACACACCGCCCTTTAGCACAGTAGACCTCATAATTTAATATACTTCATACGGTACTCCCCCTTCCCCATATCAGATCATTTTCGAGTGATTACATTGAAATATAGTTCACTCGTTCAGAGATTTTTCTTGGCCCTAGTTGTTCACAGCTGAATTTTGGCTTATATCCGTAAAGGGACAGATCACTTTCTGGGTTTTCTTTATATTTATATACTTTTAAATATTATTCCAGTTTGAAGTGTATGTTTTCAATTGGCTCAGACAGTCTGGTCAGCGATGAAGGATATTTTAGATATTTAGAGAAGGTTCTGACAACCTGCCAGCTTAACAGTGGCTGGTATAAGGCATTTTTGGTTTCTTAGGCTAAATCAAGAAAATACACTTCAAGTAACTCCAAAGCAGCTTGTACGCTGAGGCTATGCCTCCAGGGGTCATGTATGTGTATACTTACCTGATTATTCTTCAAAAAATTATGTTTAATCTTATATCTTTAATCTTGAAGGGAACTATATTCCTGTCAGCCATGCACCACTGTACTCACGGAAAGTACCAGCAAGATACAAAAACGAATATCTGATTTTATAATTGTGTATAAACATAATAAACAATCTTATGTACAGCCTCTGGAAAGCCTCTGATATCGCTGTACATGCTGCTCTGGAGTATATTTAGAATTTTAAGTATATTTTCTTACTTTAGACCACAAAACCCTGAACGCCCCCATACCACCAATTGCAAAGCCAGCTGGTCTTCAGAAACTTCTTTCAGTATCTAAAATATTCTTTGTGGCACATAAAAACTGTCTGTGCCAACTGGAAAAAAAACTGAATATCAAAAATCCCCAGAAACTGAACTATCCCTTTCAATGTTTCAACAAATTTAATGTGGTTCAAGAGTTTTTACACTTTCATTTTTTTTCAGTTTCTCCTTTTCCAGGCAATATGAATCTGTTATTCTTTATTATCAAGTGGTACAATAGAAATAATATAACATAGCTCTAAATTTGTACTGGGCCCGTCAGTCAGAGCTATTTATCAATGGAGATGACAGCTTTCACCGCTTTGCTGTTATTTTTAGCGTAAACCTAATCTGTTAACAGAGCTAAACTCCGGACCCCCGCCACTTTGAATGCCACACTGCCGTGAGGCTCAGGGAACTGCCGCTGAAGTCTGAGTGCGGATGAAGCGATCTGAAGATGTGAACATATCATGGTTTAGAAAAAGTATCTTTTTTCTTTTAGCGCCCCGTAACTAGCTGTATCACGGCCGCAGAGAATGCTTACAGTCCGTTTTCCGCTCCCTCTGTGCCCTCACCCACCCGCTTTAGGACTGAGCCTTCGCTGCCCCCCCCCACCCCCCACCCCATCCAAAATGGCCTCAGGTGCCAACTCCATGTGGTTCTGACTGCCTCGGTACCTCACCCCGAAATCGCCCCGAGAACCAAACGAACACAACGAAAACAACGCTTCTCCCCACTGTCGTTCGCCCTCTCCTTCGTCGCCAGCCCGCCCAGCCCGCCCAGCCCGCTGACGCCCGTGCTCCTTGGTGAACTCCCTCTCCAAATTAACAGCAAACCGCACAGGCAGTCCCGGGCAAAGAAAGTCCAGAGCAAATAGAGTAATCCATACTTGTATTTGCCACTGCCAGGCTGTACTGACAGAGTGTCTCAACTTATACCTCCCCACAGTAATCCGCACGGCCAAGACCCCCATCCTCCTCCCCTCTCGAATCCTGGCGCTTCCGTGCAGTTGTGGTAAGAATCCTGGCATAGAAGTTTTTTTGTTTTTTTTTGTCTCCCAGCAAGGGTTGGTTCTAGAACCTTCCATAACATCGCATTCCATAAAACTCAAGAGCGGAAGACTGGCAACGACCATATTACACAGTACAACTGACATCGGTTTCAGGAAAAAAAGCTACCACCATGCACATTAAGAGCTACTGCTCCCGTTAATAACAGAGAGGAATCTGTGATCCCATTAAAGCAGGTTCCATGTTTTACCTCATGGTTCACTTTATACTGGAGTAATGCTTAACAACTGGACATTTTTACTGGGACAGAAAATATTCAGAGCACTCATGAAATCAGATAAACTTGAAACTTGCTCTACTTTCTGTGATTGCACATATACTTGTGGCTCGTGGTAGAGAATGGGTGTGTGTGTTAATGTGTGTGTGTGTGTGTGTGTGTGCCTGTGCCTGCGCATGAGATGTCTGAATTTTCAAAAGAATGGATTACTAGATTTCTCAATAGCTAACCATGCCTTTCTGTCTGTCTGTGCTGAAGTCCCCCGTCGCTGACATCATCATAGCTGACCGAGCAGTGGACCTAGGATGCTGGGCGGAGCATTAAGCACCAGAACACCCCTTGGAAAAAAAAGAAGTGGGGGGGGGGGGGGGTGTGGTGGCCTTTTAGGATCCCAGAGGTGAGGGGGTGGAGAAGGGGCTTGACACTTTTGATCTCTTGTGATTGAGGGCCTGCCCTTTCAGCCCAAACTGCGGCAAGAGAGCTGCCGCCATCAATTACGTCAAACTGAAAGCGAGCAGCCCATACGGGCCGGAATATATGAAGTGTAAAACATTGGTAAAAATGTGTTTGGGGGCGCGGGAGGGTGGCGTATGTGCGGAGGAGGGGGGGGGGGGGGGGGTGGAGGTGGGGGTGGGGCATGGGGGGGGGGGGGGGGGGGGGGAATGTCACCTCCAGAAAGGGACAGCTGACAGGGCCGTCCCCAACAAGCGATTATGTCTGGAAGCACCGTGCATGCCAGCCAGGCCGGGGGCTTTTGTCCCCGGGGCCATAGTCCATCTTTAGCCCAACTGTTGCCTGCATGGCTGAACATATGCTTTCTGTAAGAGAACTGAGGCAGAATCGGGAGCGCTCCGTTGTCGCCCTTTTTGGCGCGAGAGAAAGGGGGAAAAAAAAAAAAAACCTGTTTGGGTCACAATCAAGCGGCCCTGAAAAAAGGGGTTCCCGCCCACGCCAGGCCTCGCTCCGAGAGAGAAACGGACACATTTCTCTTTTTTTTTTTAAATGGTGAAAGCGCTCACGTTGAATGAGCTCTACAGATGTCGTCCCCCCGCGTAACCCGTGGGGTCCTGCTACGTCTGAATCCTGAAGGAGGCCTGTCTGATCCCGGCCTAAACCAAACGCGCTCTCGCCGGTCGAGTCGGATTTTCCAAAACCGTTGCGGCCCAATCGATTTCACGTTTCGCCTGTAAATTATTCGCTAGATTTAATCCCCGTCCCTTTTCTAAATTCGAGAGAAGATTTTTCTGATCAATGCTAATGGCGTCAGTGACTCTCCTGCTATCGAGGGTTATTTTGTTTTCTTGCACATGGAAAAAACGGCTAAAATTCATTCCAATGTCTTCAGCCTTAAAAAAAAGTTATTAAAATCTTAAAACAAGCTTGCAAATTTGTGATTACCTAAGGTTACTGAAAATTGTAAAGAGTTAAGTACTTCACCCTTATTAGTGTTTTAGCATCATTTGGAATAGGCATTGCTTATGTACAAGAGGTGTGAACTCTGCTAGTAAGCATCACAGCATTGTTTTATAGGTGATATGGGAGCTTTAGTTAAGAGGAACGTAGTGGGTCAAAAGAGTAAAACTATTTTTTTTTTTTCCCCTTCAAAGTACTCTGCCCATTGTCGGGCGAATTAAATGGAGTTTGCGCTCGGATGCACAAGGCTAATGCTAAACAACTGCTCTATGGAGCCTTCTTTGTGGCCTCCCTACAATAAGTTATTTAAGCCCGGTGGCGGCTTCTGTTCTTGTACTCCCTCTTGTATACCACTCCAATACACATTAACGCAAACAAAAGGCGTCGCATTTAAATTGTAACCATGCGATGGGGTTATGCATGCGACCCTCGCCCCCCTCCCCTCTCCCCCTCTCCCCTCTCTCTGGAGTGCTTTGTGGAGGGCCACTTGACATTAAAAACAAGTATCTGCGCCGCTCCCCGAAGAGTCCCGGACAACGGCGGAACGATCCGCGAGGCGCGGCGGCGCGCGGACGCGGGGCGGTTCGTGCCGCCGCCACCGGAACGGCGGCCCGCCGGGGGGAGGCGGGTCGCGGACGCGACCGGGCCGCCAGAATTAATGCGCGTCTTTTCTCCTCTCGACGCCCGCCCAGATGAGACCTTTATAAAACAGGAAACAAAAGGAAAGGTGCGTACCTGCAGTCCTTACACGCGTAAAAGCGTAATTTATTAGATCTAACGCGACCCTGTTATCACACGCAAACTAGGATTAATGAGAGCTAATTCGGGCCCCTCTCTCCGGAGGTTCTGAGACTTCCTGCAGTACTAGACTTCATCATTTTGCCCTGGATCTCACACATTTCCCTTTTTTTTTCGCCAAATTCAAGCATTTTTAATGGGGAAGAGCAAACACAAATAACTTAATACACAGTGCAAGATGCAAATATGGATCAAATCCTGACGTCCACTGGTTGGGAGATGAGTTCTGATCAGCTGCGTTTGCACAGGGTTTGGGGAAAAATTGTTTTCTGTGGTCAGACTGCAGCTTTTTTCAAAATGGAGAAACTGGTCCCAGACTTTAGGCAATCAAAGAGCTTTCTGCAGGTTGGTATCCGTGCTGCAACAAATTTCAGATTTTGATTATTTAGATTTTGTTACTTAAAATGCATTTATTCTGAGGAACAGGAATACTTGAAATGAATACTCAGATGAGCAAATGTACTGATATTTCAGTAACTACCCAGTTGTACAAATGTACTGACATTTATGTAAATATACAGATGTACAAATATGTAAAACCTACAAGCCCAGTGATGTCAAGTGGACACAGGCAACATTGACATCACAATACTCACAATACTTACAGACCTTAAAACCAATACGGATAAAACTCACACCTCAGACCAAGTGACAGACTGACTGAAAACATAAGCAGCGTGTAGTTATTCCTCATAAGGGGAAAGCGTGGTATTGGTGCAAAAGCCCCGACAGTCTCAGAGTAAGAACGCAGGCTATTGGTCAACGCAAGCTTGAAGCGGCATCCTTTCAAAAGCAAGTCACCACTGCTGGCAAGACCTTTCAACCGTCCTGAAAGGTCCATGTACAGCAAACGCTCCAGCTTTAACCACCCCCCCCCCCCCCACATGCAGGTGGGGGTTCCATCCCTACCACGGCACCTTCTCAGCTGTGGTCCCGTCTATGTGTTGCCCTGTCTGCTTTCTACCTATCTAAATAAATCAAAAAGTTTTTTAAACCAGGTTAAAACCCAGTATATGGCTGGACCTAACACACGTGATCCAGCCGACCAAAGGTGTAACTTCATTACTCGGCCGACCAATGGTGTAACTTCAACACTCAGTCAGTCAGTCACTCACAGACATTGGCGTTTGTAGGGCTGGCCCCGTTGTTGCGGTCCAGCCAAAAATGATAATAATACAAAAGAAGGGCAGGCCTGTTTGCTCCCCTTTATAAAATAAATCGACCTAAAGTCATTTTCGTCATTCTCCACTGATCTACAGACCTCCTATCTCTTCAGCTTTGACGTTTAATATCATTATTAGTCGAAGTAGCAAAAAAAAACAGCAGTAGCTGCAGCAGCAGGAGCAGTATTTGCATTTGTGAATTTGCGAGGCAGACACCCACGGTGGATTACACAGCTCATACTTTGCATAACACAAATTTAACTTTTACTTGGTTACTCCGAGGAGCATGTCAGTTCGGAGAGAGACTGTGCTCTAAAAACGACATTTAAAGGTTGTACTGTTTTTCTTTTTTCCTTTTTTTTCTTTTTTAAAAAAGCACCTCAAGTACCCTCGGAGTGTAAAGAATGGAAATCCTTTTTCCGTTCTCTCAAACCGGGCCTGTGTGAAAAACGAAAGGAGAGCAGCAGCAGGATTCAGACCCAGGGTTCAGGGTTCCATTTTTATACAGTCTGTGTTTCAGACACCAAACTCCCATCTCCAGGAAGGCCTTCCTTCCTATGCTCTCTGACCAAGCCTGCATCCTGCATACCTCTCTGCCTCTTCATATTCATCATCAAACCACACGGCCCTCTCCACCAGCGAATCGGCTGAGACTGCATTTGAGATTTTAATGCGCCACCTAATTATCAACTCCATCTTTTTGTTCCCTTCCTTGATCTGAACAGAAAAGGCACAAAAAAGTTCCTAAAAAGGTACAAGCGCTTGTCACGGGGTGGTAGCCTATAGGTACATAAATTTGAACCCCTAGCCAGCAATACATAATTAATGTATACCTTTTTTGCATGTGGCACCCAAATAGAACATTATTGTACATTCAGTGTACATTTGGTAAATTTGTTCCTTAAAGATTAAAAATCTACATCCGCAGTACCTTTATTTCTGAAAATAATTATTTCTCTGCCTGGTGGGATTTTCTGTTATGTCCCTCCTCGCTGAAATGCCTCTTTAAAAATGCGCGGTTAAGATTCTAGGCGGAGCCGCCGTCAAGTCGATCGGAGGAAGAGTGTCACTCAGAACCGGAGCCGCACAGTGCTAATCCCGCCATCTGGGCGATGCCCTGCAGCCGACAAAGTCAACATCTGAAGTTCTCGTGCTAGTGCACTATTTCCATCGCAGACACCTGTCTTGGCTTAACGAAAAAACAATTAGGCCTGGATGAAAGTTAGGTAATACTTGCGTGCTAAGCAAGATAATTACTATTGTCAGCAATAAAGGGAGAGCTGTCTAATGGGAAATTAGTCCCTGGCAATAAACGATTTTGAGGTTAGTCTCTCCTGACTGGCATGACGCTGGAAAGGCTCTAAACCAGCTTGTAATTCCTTTCTACCATTTTAAAGGATGTTATCTTCCACTTTTGAGGACTTATCTAGCTAATCATGGGGACGATGGGAAGGGGGGCTAAATCAAATAAAACCGCTAAGTGAATAAGAGGGATGAGTCATTATAAGCGCTCATTTGTTTCCTAGAAAAAATTAATTCAAAGCCTGTTTACAGCACTGGAAACGATGGCAAAATAGAGACTTTTAAGTTGTGTTTCACGCTACATGTACGCTACTTGGTAGTTGCCCTGTGGTGCGAAATGTTAAATGACAAGACTACATGGAGTCAACACAATAAGCCGTGTATAGCAATCATGCCGTCCATTTTAACGACATTTCTCACTGATTTAATCCCAAATTAAGCAGGGTAAACCCTCCACGTGAAAGCAACTGCAAACGGCTTGACTCATCCTCTCCAGACCCAACATTCAGCAGTCACCCAGCTGATTAAGAACCACCAAAGTTCTGCAGTATTAAACACAATTACCACCGAGGGCGACCGCATTCGTACGAGCAAACAAATACCGAAGCAACAATGCCACCGAATCAGAGGTGTACGGGGTGGAGCACCGCGGCGACATGGCTTTGAAGAGGTATGTCGAACAGGCACTGTCACGCGGAGCGGGAGACGGGGTTTGTTTACCGAGCCTCGAGAAGCAGGGACCCAAAGTGAACCATTAAAAGGGTTAAGGAAAAAAACCCAATGTGTCGCCCGCCGGCTTGCTTTGATGCTCTTGTAGATATTGTCACAGAATGTATCCTCCGTAGAATTCCATTCAATACCTCTGTCTTAAGGTACAAAGCAGCAAGCTGTAGTGGCTTTAGGAAACATAAGTGTTCTTTTTCTTTCTGGGAGTGCTGTATCTGTGCGTGAAATTCTCTAAAGGGGTTTAAGTATTTACCCAGAACACTATCAGGCACTTCCTAAAATTCTGCTTATCCTGTTGAATGAGCACTTCAAAGAGAATTGCAAATACCTTTGCCCGTGACTTTTGCAGCATTCTCCACGTCTCTCCTTCTTTGCATTTCTACATTTTCAAACCCAAATGTCGTCTTAATGTAACCCGTATTATCGGTGGCATAGTTCCCCTAAAAATGTCTAACGACAATAATCTTTCAGTAATTTATATCTTAGACACAACAGCCTAAATGCGGCGCGGCACCTGAACTAATATGAAGCAGCGCGTAAACACAGCGCTAAAATAATTAACCTCTGGATTAAACCTTCCGGAATATTACCGAAAAACAGAAAAGTGCTTTTTGACTGAGGCCCCACAACAGAGTGACAGTGAAGGACAAATGATTGTTCCTTGAGACATTTTTCCTTCTTGCGCACACATGCATGAGTTTCCAGATATGGGGAAAGTGCCGTATAATTACCAACAAAAATGCTCTGTCAATAATTTACGGTCAGATTTGCGAGCACATTCGGTTTATCTGGCATGCACGTGTGCGTGTAAAATGAAATGAAATATAGATGGCAGGGAAATGCAGCAAAACAAAGGGCGAAAAATGCCGTAATCCAATGTTATTGCTCCCCAAATTTTCTTAATTTCTTCAGAATCCTCTGCCTTATGACAAAAGCCCAAAAGCAGCAACCCTTTCAAATAAAACGCTCTCAGAATTATTTCCGGGACACTAAATGTTAAACATTTTTCAAAACACACTTTAAATAAGTGGATCCGTTTTATCTACGCACACACACAAACGTATTCATACACACACACACACACACACGAGCGCGCACGGGCACACTCTAAACTCCAATGAAACTGATACACTTTAATAATTGGATTCTTGGCTCTGACCTGCTGAAGTCAATAAAGGTTATTAAGGCCAATTGCTGTCTAAATACATTACAGCTACAGTAAACTGTCTGTTGGAGGCCGAGTATTTCATCGCCGATATGATAATTCATTCCCTGTCCTGCCTGTGTCTGCACTCTGCCATACAAAACCTGATTGGATTTCCTTAACCTTTCGTGCTTCGATCAAACGGGCTCACATTGCAATAACATTTAAACTGACCTCCTCAACTAAGTCAATAATCTAATCAGTTATCGATGCCGACCTTGCCAGCCAGCGTGCAATTATACAGCCATGTCTGCGAGCATCTGAAATTGCTCTTGAATAATTCTATTAATGCCGGGGATAAACTGGTCATCAGGTGCAGCGATTATCTTTATTTGTTTTGTTCGCGCACATGGTGCAGTTTGGACCAAACGAAAAAAAACCCAAAGGTGGCGGCGCAGAATAAAATAAAATAATAACGATACTATAACCGTAACTATGCACCCCTCTGTATTTTGTATTAACGGAGGTACACGGGTACATTCACGAGTGCACTGCACTTATTGTGTGCAAATTAATTTCGTTGATATGCGCCGAAAAGATTTTCATCTTTTGCGAGACACGTTTGCCTGTCAAACAGAGAGGAAAACCGAAATCTCCTCGCATCCTATTATTTTTGAAGTTGCTATGTGAGCGACCACAAATAAAGTCACAGAGAGTGCATACATTAGTGTCACTACATTCCAGGCAAGAAAAAAAGACCACTTCTATTTTTTCCCCTCACTCTACCCCAAAGCAGAAAAAAATGTCACAAAGCCCACACCAGTCCGCGTTTAAAATATTCTGCATAAGCCTGTCTCTCTCCCCTTTGTCAGCCGGGCTAAAGCTATTCATTGTTGGTAGTTTAAATAAATGTCAGTTTTGTAAGGTCTGTGCGATAGCACGCCCTGGGAGACAGAGGCCCCGTCCGCGGCGTCCGCTAACAGCTTCTCCACGCCGCCCCTTCCACATCACAGGAGACGGAAGCCTTTATACCGTCAGCCTTTTACCCCGAAAGCTAAGCATGTACACCTCCTTTCAAATGGAAACGAAGGGTCGGAAATTCACTCCGCCCGGTTATCTTGATGTCGTACTCCCGATAGCGCCTCAAATTCTCTCCCCCATTTAACGAAAATACAAACATTTGAATAACCTTTATTATTTTTCCACACCACACTCCCTCCCCCACATCTCCTCACTTTATATTTCTATTTAACAGCTCATCGATTCATAAGGTAATGGTTCGAGGAGAAAAAAAATACTATTGGATTTTTTTTTTCTTTTTTGCAGAATGTCATTCAAATGAAAGGTTCAACATTTCCATCACAACGGAGAGCGAAACATAAAAGTGCACCCAAGGGAGAGCTGATGCATCAATAAACAGCTGCATTAGAATACGCTTAATACAAGAGGCTTATATTTAACTCAAATTTAAAGGACAATGATCCAGATATAAGAAAACGTCAAAGGCCTTTCATGGTAAAATAAACTTTCTTATCAATCATAATAATAATACTGAAAGCATTTCGGTGTTTAGCTGTAAGCAGTGTGTTCTCCTATTGCCAATTACAATTATAATAGGCCTATCCCAAAATAAATATTCTGAGTTTCTTGAGAACAATTTTCGTTTGTTTATTATTGCTATTATTTATTCGGGAGCAGGATGTTCATGTGCAGGGTAGAAAAAAGAAAATTATTCCCAAAAAGAAACAACACAATACATATGACAAATTTACAACAAGTAATAAACTGAATAAGAATGAGATGTTTCCATGTTAAAAAGGGCATCAGAATAATAAACAGACTCTAGAAGCTTTTGAACTCACTAGCAGCAAAGCAATTTTTGCATTGTAAAGTAGCAGCACTTCAAGTTTATTCAGAATATATTTTAGAATCTCTGTAAAATCTATATATAACACATAATTAGTGAACTGCATATTTATACAAAAGAAAACTCTGAGATATAAAATGAATGGTATAGCCAGAGTTAGGCTAAAGTGACATTATACAAATAATGAATACAATATGTAAATAAGCTCAATAAATAAATAAATAAATAACACTTTTTTGGTTTAAATTAGAACACAAAAAAGTTCCCATCATTTTAAAAAAAAGTGGCCCATTGTCTTTCTTACGTTTCAGTAAACTATTTTATTGGGTTTTGTTATAGTTTGTTAAGCCAAACATTTTGGTAAATAAGTGAAGGGCAAGGACAAAAATGTGTCATGAAAAAAAAATTCCTTCACATGAAAATGGAAAAACATGAAAAATGATTAAATGCAAAAATCACTGTAAACTATAGAAGCTGGACACTGTAAAACAAAGGTAATCGTTCATGTTTAACATGAAAGCACAGTGATACAAAAATGCTGCTATAGAAGTACAAACGAAATGAAAGTATCCCCGCAGATGCTTATCGGTACGGGATCCTGCAGTTGAGGTGAAGTCCGCGGTGGCGGCGGTGCTACAAAACGCAGTTCTGCGTTCCCGACCGCGGAGCGTCCACCTGACCCGAGCGAGCGGGGCGGCGGGAAAATACGGGCTGAGAGAAGCGCGCGAGCCCCCCTGGGCGAGCTTTGTAACGTCTCACTTCCCCTCTCCTTGAAATATATCAGAAATCATTGGCTGCATCTCTGAAAGATGTTCAAACTCAATGGGGATGAAGCCCTAAGTGAATCTGCCAGGGCTCCCCCCCCCCCCCTCCTCACACACACACACACCCACCCCCACCCCCAGCCCAGCACGTGAACCCCTGGCTATCCCGCCATGAGCGTCCGCGGCACCCCGGACGGCGCGGGGGGTGGGGGTTGGGGTGGGAGCTCGCCCTCCGGGTCCTCGGTGGCACGTTAGAAGCGATTACCGCTCGCCGGGGCTCCGCGGCTGGAGGACGCGCAAGCGGCTCTCCCGACGGCAATGCAAGAGCGCCCCCTGCTGGCGCCTGCAACGAGCTCCTGCTCCTCAGGGCGCTCCAGGCCCTGGCAGTGAACCTCCAGCGCAGGCAGGAGCCCGGCCCGGAGACCTCGCTGTAATACGTCTGCCGCTTAATGCCGTTCAGTTGCGGGCATGGTGGGATTTGGCGGACTGGTGAAAGGAGCCAGGAGGTTCCCATATACAATACGCGCAGTGCGCCAGTATTCCATTAATACTGTAATAGCATGAAAATTCAATAAACTTCCAAAGAGAGGGGTGCTGGCGTGTGCACAGAGAAAAATGTAACCCCAAAAAAATTGAATTATGGAGCTTCTACGGAAGGACAGTGTGTTCACTTCCTACAGGAAAATGAAAAGGATCCTGTGAAAGTTACTGTGTGCAGCTCGCATGCGGTACGTGGCCAAAAAAAAAAGCTTCTGGGGAACGCCCAGAGGATTGAATTCACAAGATGGACATTGTCTTCAACAAAACCCAGCGACGCTGAGCAAAGTTCACTCTTGCATGTGAACGGCCGTTCTCCCGGGATGTTCGGAGTAGCGTGTCAGACTAGCTCAAAATGCTTAAAAGTCAGCAAAAGTCAGTCGTGTTAGCAGTTAACTAATAATAATAATACTAATAATAATAATAATAATAATAATAATAATAATAATAATAATAAATTTCATTTGTAGATCACCTTTCATACTGAGAATCAAGCAACTCAAAGTGTTTCACGGTGGAATCAAAATAAAATGCACTGCTGTGGTAGAAAAGCTGCTAAAACTTGTAAAACGAAGGGGATGACAGGATAGCAATACTTACATAAACTTCTCACTTTTTTCTTGTTAGTGTTTATAGTGTTTTGTTTATATTTGTGGGAGTTCACAGGATTGTTTACAGTATTAAAACACATTATAATTTAAGGAAAGGCACGCAAATAAAAACACACCACATCGTTCCGCAAAAAAAAGGGAAATCAAGATAATGTAATTGTACAGAGAAAGAAAAAAAGCTGTGCTGGTGTAAACACGGTATTAGCATGCTAAACGGAATCATGACGCTCATGTTAGCATCGGAGACGCCTCCCTGGGAGACGGCGCTGAACTTCTGCTTCCAGACACTGGCACCGGCAGGCCCTCTTAATTAGACACAAATGGCGGCGCTACGCTAATCCCGGCCCAGGCCCCGGGAAAGCCTCTCTTCTGGCTGGGATCCACGACGATCTCCTTCGACTTAACCGTCGCTCCGCGCTCGCCGCGGCGTCCCGCGACTAATGACCGCGCCGGCTAACCGCTTCCTCTCTCTTCGCGGAGACGGCGGCCTTCCCGTCCGAAGTCGGCGATCGCACGTTCTGTGTCGATCGAGGCGGTCGGACGCTCTGCCTGCCGAGCCTCGAGTGCAGTGAAGTCTTTATGGCAAACTTCTTACGCGTGAATCAGAGCCGGCCGCTGACATCAACACTCTGCGCAGTCTTTCAGGACCACACAACTGAAGTTCAAACATTTTTTTTTGGAACACAGAATTGGTTCCCGCGTCCGTGATTGCTGATTCCAGCACCGATCCCTCCACGGCTCCACCCCACCCACTTATTCTAGAAACAAATCCCCCCACCCCACCTACTGATGCCAGCACCGACCCTGCCACCCCACCCACTGAATCCAGCACCCATCCCTACACCCCACCCGCTGACTCCAGCACCCATCCCTACACCCCACCCACTTATTTCAGCACCGACCCCTCCGCCCCACCCACTGATTCCAGCACCCATCCCTCCACCCCACCCACTGATTGCAGCCCCAATCCCTCCACCCCGCCTACTAATTCCAGCACCGAATCCTCTACCCCACTAATTCCAGTCCCAATCCCTTCACCCCACCCACTGATTCCAGCACTGATCCCATTCCCTCATTCTTACCATGCTCTCCATCTGTGCCCAGGACTCCTCCAGCTGCTCCATAGGTTTGCTCCACCAGCTGCAGAACCTGGCACAGCGCCGGCCCTGAAACCAGTACTGCCGCAGCCACTCAAACTCCACCTGCAAAAGGGCCAAAACGGGGCCACATCAGAGACCTATGCATGGAGTGCATAAACACACATAGTAAACACACTCACACTCACACCCACACACTCACACTGACAAACACACACACATGTGCACACACTCACACCCACATACTTACACAGACAAACACACACACACACACACACCCATATACTCACACAGACTAACTAACACAAACACACACAGAAATAGGCCTCTCTTCTTGCACTGCAAGTGCCTGTGCCCATCTGTACATCCACCCTTCGGCCCATCCCTGATTCATCACCTACTGTCTGACCACTTCATCCGATGAGCCATCCTTCTAGGGATGGGCGGTATACTGTATTTTTCGGTATACCGTTATGAAACAAGGCAGCTGTGCGGTTTTGCAATACCGTTGTCAAACGGCAAGTTAGTGTTTTTCATCCACTGAATATTAAAAACTGCACATTGCAGGAGTATGATGAAGAATTTGAGAGGTAAACCTAAGGCGAACTGTCTGTTTTGAATGAAACTCGCTCCATTTCGTTCAAAACGTGACGTGACCTTGCAAACAACGCGTGCGGAGAAGTTTGTGGAAACGCACGATGAGTTGGAGCCAGCGTGACACCAGCAGTGAAGCCCGTCTGCTTCTGCTACATTTAGCTGCACCGTTACATTATTAAGGACTACCTGAAAGAAGGGCTGGGCAATAAACACAGCATGAGCACGATAAAGGAAAAAAGATGAAAGAAATACGAAATGCCGTATGTCGGCGATGAGTGTTATTATGCTTAAAAAACATTTTCTAATCATCGATATGTATATTTTTTCCATTTAAATTGTGGTGACCATATATTGCATTTCAAAAAAGGGGATGAGGTGTTATGAACATAATGCTATTCGGTTGTTTATATACGGTCTATGGAGCTAGCAAAATGAGCAAAATT